>NC_090647.1:302269708-302569708 GCF_040937935.1 Hyperolius riggenbachi
TAGATTGGTGGACACACATTCATTCTGTCTCTGTGCTCTTTCTCTACACTTGTGTTCTGTCTAGTTCACTCTTGTGTCACTTTTGGCAATCGCCACTCTTGTGATTGCGTTCCCACTTCAGTTCTGTTGTTGTGTGTTCACCGTCGCTGGGTAGCAACTAGATTGGTGGACACACATACATTCTGTCTCTGTGTTCTCTCTCTTTAAGGGCTATCTTGCCCTGCATTGCTTCAACTCGTACAATTCCCATCTTGCATATGTGGCCGTGCAGAGGCTGTGCTCGTCTGCACTCCACAGCTCCAACTGCCGGTGGGAATCTCCCTCTACAGGTGCATAGCACCATAGCTGGGTTCTCTCGTATTACACGCTTGTGGAGGATTTCCGTCGTGTTGGCGCGCGTCCTGTGCGCTGACCATGGAAATAGTTCCACAATCATTACAGAATGACCAGCCAAACCAAAAAAATCCCAGTGTAGAGGGATTGTTCGATTTGTTTCAGATTTCTTTGCCCAAGTCAAAAGCATATGTGGATCCTATTATAGGTAGGATTATACATTATATTAAAGCAGTAAAAAAATCTGTGCATGTTTCTGATCCCAACCCGTATGAGTGTTTCTTTGATACCGGGTTGTTTGAACCTCCATTCGCTCCATGGGAGATTGGGGCTTTGATTGAGGAGTTTGAATTTGATTGGAAGGCATTTTGCGATTTTTACATCGCAAAAAGCGAAGAGATTCTTAATGCTTGTATTGATTCTATGTACACTTTGATTGAATCTGAGGAGTGTGACGAGTGTTTTGTGGATCCAGTGATTTGTGTGTGGCAGACGATTTTGGATGAATTGCACACACACCAACCAATTGATTCCAATAAAGAGACACCGTTATCAGATGATTGTTCCTGCCTTTCTGGGGTTATGCAAGTGAGTTTAGACACTGTGCGACCTGAAATGAATGGGTGTACCTCGATTGTGGACACCTGTGTGAATTCTGATAGATTCTCTTCTGCTTGTGTGAAGTTTGAGTCTGTGCGATCTGATGCCTGTTTCTCAGATGAGCCTCCTAAACCATGCAGCCTCAAGCGTAATGTTAATATGACTGATAAGGTTCCTCAGGTTGTTGTCACAACCTATTCTGCGAATAAATTTATGTCTCGCTCTGTTCACACCTGTAAAGGCACGTTGCCAGATAACAGCTGTGCCAGCGTTTCTGTTTTGAACACTTTGCAGTCTGCTCTACAAATTGCGGAGGCTTGCGCTTTGGAAGCCTCCATTTCACAACCTAAAGCGATCTTGGATTTGCAAATTTTGCTTTCTGTCTCCTCGGATTCGACATTGTTAGCCGAGTCTAGGGGTGAGACAGCGCTTTGTTTTTGCGAATCTGATACTGAGGGAAGTAATGATTTTCCACCCTGTACTCTGGATGAGTCAATATTACCTTGCAATGAACCTCCTGCAGGGAGCCCAGAGGCTCCTCTAGGTATTGCAGCTAATTGCATCTGTTGTTCTGCCATTTCAGAATTGCAGTCTGGTTTGACTGCTATGAAGGATTCTGCCTGTAGTGAAACGAGACTCAGGTAGTCAGAGTTAGTTTCACTAGATATTCCTGTGCATCCTGTTCTTGATGATGAAATTCAGTCTCAGCATATGGTAGAACCATTCCTGGGACATCTGCCCTGTCTGCAGAAGGTATTTGATGTTCGGCCCTGTAACATGGATAGTTCAGAATCCTTGTCAGAAAACTTGAGAAATGATACTTCAGAGGTCTTGTTTGATGTTTTGGAGGTTTCCAAGTTCCTCCCAAAGGGTGCAGAACTTTTAGGAGATGCCTCCTGCCCCCCAGATCCGACTGAGGTTTTGTCCACTTTAGTAGGCATTGCTATTACGCTGACTACCTTTGCAGCTCTTGTGGAGCTTAAGTCATGCATAGTCAATGATGAGTTTTTGTGAGATACAATTATAGTCACAGAAACTTCCAAGTCTTCTTTTGAAAGACCAGCACCTGTGACCACTACTCGTGATGATTTTCTGCCCGGTCCTGGTTTTGGTCTTGTCGTATCGGACTCTGAGGTTGGCAGTTCCCCGACATGTCCTGAAGTGTCTCTTGTGCTAGTGTACCCCGATGTGCTCTGTGACCCAGAAAGCCCAAGTGTGCCTCGGTTACCAGCATGCTCAGATGCTTCCTCGGTGGAGACATGTTCTGATATTGCCTGCCTGCCTGCATGCCCAGAAGTGGTCCCTAAAAGCCCTGATCTTGATGGTTGTCCTGGTAATCCTGAATCCGGAATTGTCATAGGTTCCATAGGGGTTCTTGATAGTTCTCCATGTGAGCCTGGTGAACATTCTGGCCTCTTGGAATCTCTGCGGAGCTTCAAACTGTTCTGGGAGATTCCGGGAGAAATTTCGCTTGGTACCCTGGATGGGATCAACAGTGGCTTGTGTGTTGAAAGGGACACTTCGAATTGGTATTGTGGCAGGTGTGGTATTTTTGGACGGTCCCTGGAAGGTGTTGGGTATTGCTTGAAGGGTGTCGATGGGTTCTTCTCTGGCATTCACAGTTCTGATGGGTGTTACGCTGAGACTTGTAGTACTGACAGGCATGTTTCCGTGGCTTCTGCTTCCGACGAGGTCGGTTTTGGGAGGATTGACTCTGGAATTGGGCCTTGTCAGGCTGACCCGACCTTCATGAGTCTTCAGTTAGATTTTTTTGGAAATGTCAATTTTGAGAGACGTCTGGAATCCGTCCCTGGAGGCGGGGGGGGGGGGGGGGGGGGTACTGTAACGATCTGCTCAGCTGTCTGCACTGGCAGACAGCTGTTTGTCCATGCTTTAGGTCTGAATGCTGCAGGTCTCTGGAAAAGAGACCTGTCTTCACTTTGCAAGTTTCAGAATTGCTCTGCTGAGGAATTTGCATACACTTGTCATGCTAATTGCCTAGCTGCCTCCTTTGAAGGCTTGCAGTATAAATACCATGTTCTCCCAGAATCCCTTGCTCGTCATGATGGTTTGTTCCTGCAAACTCTCCTGGAGTGTCAGCCTTGCTGTCATTTGCTAAGATTATCTTAGAGTAATTCCTGGGGACTGCACTAGGCATCCCTTCTAGTGCAGTCAGGTTGTATTATCTGTATTGCCTTGTTCTGTCTCTCTGTCTCGATTGTCTTGTCGCCAGCGGCGGTCGACAGGAAATCGTTCTGTCTGTCTGGGAGTGTAGGCCAGAGCTGCGGTTGCTACTGGCTGCTCCATCTGTCTGGATTGCATTCGCCCTAGTGGTAGTGGCAGTGCTTCCTTCTGTATTCTGCCTTAGGGGTGCTAGCCAGAGCAGCGGTTGGTCCTGGTAGCCCCATCTGTCTGTCTTGCCTGGTACGAACGCTTGCTGTGGGCTCGGTGAGGTAACCGTTTAGCAAGCGTTCGCGTTCTCTATTTTGCATGTTTGTGTTTCATTGGTTAGTTAGGGTGGCACGCTTATCACTGGGCGCCTAACGCGCAGTGATCGTGTCGTAAACGCATTCGCTGTTGCAATGAGTGCGGTGTTCGTGTTTAGCTAGCGTTTGTTATTTTCCTTGATGTTCTGATTGTTCTTGCTTGCTGTGCCTTTTGCTACTCTCGTGTTCTGTCCTGCTCGGTCTTGTGTCTGTTGGCAATCGCCAGTCTTGCGATTGCGTTCGTACTTTGTTTCTGCGGATGTGTGTTCACCATTGCTGGGTGGCGACTAGATTGGTGGACACACATTCATTCTGTCTCTGTGCTCTTTCTCTACACTTGTGTTCTGTCTAGTTCGGTCTTGCGTCACTTTTGGCAATCGCCACTCTTGCGATTGCGTTCCCACTTCGGTTCTGTTGTTGTGTGTTCACCGTCGCTGGGTGGCGACTAGATTGGTGGACACACATACATTCTGTCTCTGTGTTCTCTCTCTTTAAGGGCTATCTTGCCCTGCATTGCTTCAACTCGTACAATTCCCCACTGGCATCTGTGGCCATGCAGAGGCTGTGCTCGTCTGCACTCCACAGTTCCACCTGCCGGTGGGGATCTCCCTCTACAGGTGCATAGCACCATAGCTGGATTCTCTCGTATTACACGCTTGTGGAGGATTTCCGTCTTGTCGGCGCGCGTCCTGTGCGCTGACCACGGAAATAGTTCCGCAATAGTTACAGGTAGCGATTAACTTGAACTTCATAAAGTAGTAATTTTGCATTGAAATTCACAATTATGATGCAAAATCATAATGCAAAATTTCAAACTACTGCAAACCTTTTTTTTTTGCATATAATTGTAATAAGAATGCATAATTTTGTAATAACTTGTAATTTCATTAAATATTTGTCTAAGTGAAAATGTTTGTTCTCATGCACATTGATCTCAGTGCATTAGGTGAAAACTAATTTTCACATAAATGTCCATACATTTTCGCACATATACTTAGCTATGATAAAATGTTTCCTCATACCCATTGACTTCAATGCATTTGGTGTAAATGAAATTTGCATGTGTGCTTCTAAATTTTTGCACTTATACTCATCTATATGAAAATATATTCATGATAGCTTAGTGAATTTCATGAAGATAATTTGTGTAATTTACAAAAAGTATGCAAACTCAAGATTACATGCAAATACTGTACATAATTATAAACAGGATTGCAATACAAAAAAATTATGCAAAATTTCACAAAAGTAAAATTATCCGTTACGATCATCACTATTAATGGGTGTGAGACATTTTGGTAATAGTTTTTCCTTATATGTATCTTAAAGGGAACCTAAAGTGAGGCTTCCATATTTATTTCTTTTTAATCAATACCAGTTCCCTGGCTATCCTGCTGATCTCTTTGGCTGCAATAGTTTCTAAATCACACACCTGAAGTAAGCATGCAGCTAATTCAGTAAGATTTCAGTCAAAGCACCTGATCGGCATGCTTGTTCAGGGTCTATAGCTTAAAGTATTAAATGGCAGAGGATCAGCAGGACAGCCAGGCAATATGCATTGTTTAAAAGGAAATAACTATGGCAGTCTCTATAGCCCTCTCACTTTTAGGTTCTTGTTATATCATCTCCTGCCTGCTGGTGGTGGTATTGAGTTGGACTGCCCTGGACTTCCACTATCCACCAGCAGGTGGCTTATCATTACATCTAAGGACTTGCAGTTCTTTGTATGGCCTGCAGAGGCCTCTAATGTGTCTCTGATCAACTAGCACCAGCTGCTTCCTGTTACATGGACTATATAAGTCTGCCTCTTCCTGAAAGTCATTGCCAGAACTTCCTTTGTTACAGGTCTGAGTCTCTGGTCACCTCTGTTCCTGATACCTGGTTTCTTGTACCCTGATCTGTGATCTGATTACCTGCTGCTGAACCTTTGCTTGTCCTGACTCTGCTTATGTTTATTCCTCTGTACCTTGTATGTATCTGATTACCCGTTGCTGACTCTGTTATTCCGTTTTGACCTGTCTTTGCCCGCTCCCTTTGATACCGCGTTATTGTGTATATATATTTGCTTGTACATATATATCTCCTGCACGCCGTTTGTAGATAGATAGATAGTCAGGGTTTTGGTTATATGTGTGCACACTGTTTTGTTTGGTTTGTGGGAGATTCACTGTATATATTGTTTGCATATGGTTGTATGTTATTTGCATGATTTGGTTCTTAATAAAACATCTTTTTTGCACATTCCTGTTTCAGTATCAGCTTTTCTGCAAACTGTG
This sequence comes from Hyperolius riggenbachi, assembly GCF_040937935.1. Classification (NCBI taxonomy): domain Eukaryota; kingdom Metazoa; phylum Chordata; class Amphibia; order Anura; family Hyperoliidae; genus Hyperolius; species Hyperolius riggenbachi. The sequence goes on from NC_090647.1 coordinate 302,275,404, forward strand.
GTCATTCCTTACAATACCTGGTTATTGTTCCGTAACAAAAACTCTGACATAACATTCAATAAAAATGTGTTTTCCTACTTTGTATTACCCATACGGTTACCATATTTGCTTTAGTGCACAAGTAATGTTGTCCATTTACAAATTACAAATTGGAACAACCATGCTGTAGACCACTTTGTTTGGGTGGGATCTATAAAAAGCATAAACTGTATAAATGGATTTTGCAACTACAAAATTAGTAGTGGCAGCAATCTGAGTTGATCAAGTGAAGAACAACGTCTCTTATGGAAACCATCCAAGTCTGTCCCCTTAACTTATTGTTCAGCTTAGGAAGCTAGCACAATTTAAATTGTTGTATGGTGTACATGTGCATGTATAGAGTGTGTGTTACAATACTTTATATAATGAATTACTTGTGGTTGTCAGTTGTAAGTGTGTATGGTTGTAATAGAAATAGGCAAAAAATAGTTAAAGGACCTCTGTTGCGAAAATCTTAAAATTTAACCACTTAATGACAAGCTGACTTATAAAAACGTCCTGCTAGAGCCTCTTAACAGCTCCAGGACATTTTTATAAGTCAAACAGTGCTGCTGCCGCTGTGCACGTGCATTCCCGCATTCCCGTGCATGTGAAAATAGTGGGAAAAAACCCCCATAGAATAAATACACCTTTATTTCCAAATAATATATCGTCACCATACTTTGTACTATGGACATCATTAAAATCTTGTGATATCCAGGATAAATAGGCAGATAAAATGTGTGGGTTTCTTTTATGCACAGTAGCAGTGTTTATATTAAAACTATTGGGGATTAAATAGGGAAATAGTGTCTTTTTTCATTTTTTCCTTGCTTTTCCCTTTAAAATGCATAGAAAATAAAGTAATTACTGAAAACAAATATCTACTCCAAAAAGCCCAATTGGTGGTGAAAAACAAGGTATAGATCATTTCATTGCGATTAGTAGTGATTAAGCTATTGACAAATGAAAGGGATGAGCACTGAAAGGTGAAAATCGCTCTTGTCCGTTAAAAATCCCTTTGGGGTGAAGTGGTTAAAATACATGTAAACATATAAAAATAAGAAGTAGGTTTCTGCCAGAGTAAAATAAGCCATAAATTACTTTTCTCCTATGTTGCTGTCACTTACAGTAAGAGGTAGAAATCTGACAGAACGGACAGGTTTTAGACTAGTCTATCTCCTCATCGGGGGTTCTCAGGGTTTTCTTTATTTTCAAAAGCACTTAGTGAATGGCAGTGGCTCTGTTCAACTGCCCAAAAAGTGTATGGTGAGCAGGGAGGCCGGCCAGCATCTTTGTATAAATCTTTTTCAGGTAGTGTGTCTTTATAAAGAGTAACGCCCATGCTGAGCATCCCCTATGGAGAGATGGACCAGCCCAAAACCTGTCGGTAATGTCAGATTTCTACTAACTACTGTAAGTGACAGCAACATAGGAGAAAAGTAACTCATCACTCATTTTACTCTGGAAGAAACGTACTTCTTATATGTATATGTTTACATATATATTACATTTTTAGATTTTCATGCCAGAAGTCCTTTAAATGAGATCCTGGGAACGTTGGAGGTGGAATGAGTTACCGTCTGTTCAACTTGTCAATGGAATTGTGTCTGTTATCTTGACAGTTCTCTGCAATGAACCTTCAAATGGACAAGGACATTGCAGGAAACAGGAGTGTAAATATCCATAGAGCACAGGGAATTGTTTTTTGTCTTTGTTGCTTCAAGCATCCCTAATCTCTCCCCCAGAGAGCCAAAGATTTACCAAACATCTGAGGCTCACAACAGTCCCAGAGCCTGTTTGAACATGTAATCTGACAATGCCAGAAACACATATCCTCCTTCAGATGAGGCCAAGCTTTAAAAGAGCAGCCTTCTGGGAGTGCATAGTTATATGCCGTATTAGGACTTTTAGCTCTATAAAAGCTTGACTTGTGGTAATATGTTTATATATAAACGACGTTTATTTTCAATAGACACAGAGGTGGGCTTGGAAGTTTGATGTTTAAATTAGCTTGGACAGATAATTTGTTATATATTAGAATGTTTGTCAGATTATGCATGGTAAATTTTAGTTATTCTTGTAATAAAAATTAATCCTACCCACATAAATCCTATATGCGGATAGTGTTGTCACTATATGCATACTCTGTACAGCCAAAGGTTTCTGGGCACAGACTCCACATCATTATGTGCTTGTTAACGTTACATTTAATTTCAAGACTATTAACAAAAATATTGAACTACTTATCCCTTTGCTATTACCACAGTTTACACCCATCTGAAAAGGCATTTCACATGATTTTGGATTATAGCTGAAATAATCTGTTCCTATTCACACACAAATCCACCAGTGAAGTCTGGCACTGATCTTTCTTGTGCAACTGAGCCTAATTTACAGTCATAATTTTAGTTATCTCAAAAGTGTTTGATGAGGTTCAAGGCCCACTGAACTAATGGCTTTCCAAAATTGACCAGTAACCTTTTTGCATGCTGCCAAGTTATGTTATCGGATACCTTAGCCAATAAGAAAATTTAAAAACAGGGGGAGAAGGCATGTGAATTCTCCTTATACCCACCGCTTCCCACGCCCTCCTGCGGCGCCCCCCGTTACTGTGTACCAATCCTGGTATGGAGAGTCGGTGAAGACTGCGCAGGCGCTGCCTTGCAACGCACATCCTTGATCATGCAGCTGCGGGCAGGAGCGCTCTGCACATGTGCACTATGTAGTTGTAATATAGTGCGCATGTGCAGAGCGCTTGGCCATGCTCATTGAATTGTGGTAAAGGAAGGAGCTGTGCAACCTGTCTAAGGCCTCTTGCACACTACATGTGATTCCGATTTTTTATACAATCCGATTTTTGATCTCGAGTGATAAGAGTACTGCATGCCAAGGGTGTAACTAGACTCAACAGAGAATCCCTGCATAAATGATATCATGGGGCCCCCTTGGTCCCTGAACACCATGGGCTTGATTCACAAAAGAGTGCTAACTGTTAGCACGGGCGTTTTCGCGTGAATTTTCGCATTGCGTGCGATCGCGAATTTTCGCACGAAACGGTAACGTTTTTGCGCGCAAACGCGAATTTTACCGCAAAATCTATATCGGTTTCGCGCGAAAATTCGCGTTTGCGCGCGAAAACCGTTATCATTTCGCGTGAAAATTCGCGATCGCGCGCAATGCGAAAATTCACGCGAAAACACCCGTGCTAACAGTTAGCACTCTTTTGTGAATCAAGCCCCATGCATGTTACGTGATTGGGAGCCAGAGAATGGCAGCAGAGAATGCTCTGCTGTGAAGCATCATCTGTAAGCAGGAAAAAATTACACACACTTCTGCACGGAGTTTCTGTTAGTGAACCAGGAGGTTTTTTTTCGCTAATTGGCTGCACTTGCGGTTGGGGAGATGGAAGAGGAGGGGCCCCCAAAGCCTCTGGGCCCCCTTGCGATGGTATGGGTCACAGGGTTGATTGCTATTCCCATGTTCCATGCTGCTGTGTTTTTTAATTGGAACCAAAAATAGGATCGTATGAAAAAATTGGAATCACATGTAGTGTGCAAGAAGCCTAAAGGGGCTGTCCAATAGTTTGCATATTGGTTTTACAGTAGATAGATAAATGGATATGTATATAGATAGATAGATAAATAGATAGATAGAGATAGATAGATAGATAGATAGATAGATAGATAGATAGATAGATAGATAGATAGATAGATAGATAGATAGATGTGTTTTTGTATATATGATTTGTATTATTTATTATTGCCAAATGTATTTAAATGATTATTTACATATTTAGACAAAAAAAAACTTGACTTTACTTACTGTAAGGTTATACTCACAAACAAGGGTTACCGCTGAGGCAACCACTGTGAATGCAGGTGAGGAGATTAGACCTGTCCTCACTCAGGGTTAAGAAGTCGCTCTCTGTAGATAGAAGAAAGGTAGGGGTGGGTCCCCCTTCCACCAAGGGTGGACACTATAATGACTTTGATGAACAGAGGCGCCAGCAGAATAAAAACAATAATTATTGGGGTACTAATAAAGTGCTTATTTATGTCACACAAGTAGTCTAGTCTGCTTTCGGAGGTAAGTCCACCACTGCCTCCCCAGCATATTTTAAAACTTTGAATTATTGTTTTTATTCTGCTGGCACCTCTGTTCATCAGTCATTGATTTCAATAGGATTCACATGCAGAGGCACAAGAGGCTCCAGCCTCAGGGCGCAGTGTAGGAGGGGGCGCACAACTCACTCAGCTATCATTCCCCTATTGTGTTTGAAACAGAGAGAAATAAGAAAAGGGGATACATGGCAGTGACTGCAAGCCTTATAACTAGAGATTAAGTTGTTGGGGGTATAAGGGTCCTGGGGCAATCAGTGTGTGATGGCTGGGTGGGAGGGCTAAAGGGGCGCACTTTGGTGTCTCAGCCTTGGGTGCTGGAGGACCTTGTCCCAGCCCTGTTCAAATGTATCAGAACACTAAGGCAAAATCATAATACTGGTTTTGAACAAAACTAAGACACTTTTACCAACATTATATGTCAAGAACCGGCCCGCGGCACGCCTGCGTATACGGTTCCCGACTGCGGGTTTGACCAGATTAAGCGGGGAACAGCCTTATTTAAGCTACAAACAAGGCTGGAACCCCTCAAAACACCTCTCACTGCCACCACTAGCGTTGCTAGACACTTCCACTCTGCTGTCGAGTCCTCAGCGCGCACTCCGCGTTTTCGTATTTGGGTCAGCTTTGCGCTTAGGCCAAATACGGGAACGCCACGCACCCACACACACACACAGTTGCAATCTTACACTGTCGTGAAGCAAAGACCCACTAACAGTCGTTCCGAACGATACTGTTAGCTACTCGCACTGGCGTTGTTCGTACGTTGGGTCAGCTGCGCGCTTAGGCCAACGTATGACAAACGCCCCACACACAATGCAATTACAATTTCCTACGGTAGTGTTGCTCAAGCGTACAATTAGGCATGAACTTATACACGGTTACACTTCAGTCTCTTCTAGGCTATGAGTGTTAGTTTAGTACGGCAGAAGTCAAACTTATTAAATAATAATTTAATATTCCAGAAAAAACATAGAACAGTGCAGAACTGAATATATACAAAAAGATTACAAAAAAAACAAAGTAAAAATAGTTACAAGATAAAATGTACAAAGATAACACACAAAGCGATTTTGCTTACCAAAATAAACGGGAAATAAACGTACCAGCGTATCGATCTGGTGTTGTCGCGGGCGGTACGCACTTCTGGTCAGGAACCAGGTTAGTTCTAGCCGTGTGAGCTACCTCCAAGAACTACCAGTTGTGGCTATCCTAGCTGCGGTTTTATACTATGAAATACGCCTGGAGGCTGTAAGCCTGTGTGGACGGGGGGAAGCTAGATTTAATTACATCCTCAGTCATAATTGGATCTCCAGATATCTAACATCCACCTGCGAAAAATGTACAATAGCCCACATACATGAAAAGATTTCCCTAGTCCACGTTACAGGTGACAACCCCATTGTTGACAGTACTTCCTAGCTGATCAAAGATAAGGAGGTTGCACCTCCACCAATAATTCAATTTCCTCACAATGAAATAGTGTTTAACACACATGCCAACTTTTGGTGAAGCTACTCTTCCTGTCTTATTACCCCAAGCATTATTCACTGAAGTCCTCTTTAGATGCAAATGTAGGTCTTTGAAGTTACCTGACTATGTCCTGATTGGTATAATGGGACAATAGGGCTTCTAATTAGCTCCCTGCTCTCCTAGGAACTGAGGGTAATTGTATTCCACACTGTCACACAGACAAGTACAGCTTCCCCCAAAGCCAGATGATGACCCATACATACGCATCTGAAGTACAGTACATAGCAGTCAGACAGGCAAATGAAAATATTATCCTTACGTCATAAGCACCCCAGTATTTTCCTGACACGCCCCCCTCTTCCAAATGGCGCCGGCAGATGATTCTAACGAATCGTCCTGCCAAAGCCGACACTGACGGCCGGGCCTGGGGGGGTAATTCCTTAGCTCCAAGCTACAGGACTGGAACGCTAGGTCAGGTTGCTGCAATGTGTCATTGCCCCTGACAACCTGACGTAAGCAACCAGGGGAATGAGGGTCAGTGACAACCGTGAAGTCGCGACCATAGAGACAGTGCTGCAGCTGGGGGAGGGTTCCAACCGTCACTACACGCACTTTCTCTATAGTGGCAGGAGCTATCTCTCGGTCCCTTTGGGGAACGATTCCCTGCCGGGCTGCCTCCTCCACTTCGGACAGCTCCGAGGGAATAACTTCCCAGAACCCTCTCAGCCCGCCCCTCCCAGCTGGTGACCTGCTGGCTAGCCCCCTGAGCTCTTCCAGGGTGCTGTCAAATCGAACAGCCCCAGAGAGCTCAGTGCTGCCTGTCACACATTCCAGGAAGGCTGCAGACGGAGAGGCTCCTGGGCCCTCAGGGCCAGGTTCCGAAATGGATGTGGCTGACCCAGCAACATTTGTCACTTCAGTGGACAGTCCCTCTGCTGTAGACCCGCTAGCGCTGCGGGTTACCACGGCAGCCGAGGGAGCGCCCACCTTACACATATCATGAACCACATCACCTTTGGTCTTGAAACCATCTGAAGGGGAAGGATCTGGCCTGGTGCCATCTGCCCCTTCAGTGGACAGTCCACCTGCTGCAGCCCAGCGAGCGCCGCGGGTTCCTCCTGCAGCTGACGGAGTGTCCACATGACACACAGCATTACGTAGCACAACACACATGACATCAGCATTATCAGCCCTACATATATTGTCATTTGGGACATCACATAAAACATCAACATTATCTGTATCTTTACACACATTGCTACTCAGCACTTCACAAGTAGCATCAACAGTTCTTGCATCGATTGCCTGGATAGTCCGTGCGTCATAAATGACATCAATTTCTGCATTCTTTGTATCAACATGTCCCACTCCAGGCCTAGGCACTGGAGACTCACTAGGGCTGGCTCCTAGCACATAGTCCATAGCCCCTGGGGCCTCACCAGCACTCCCCATTTGCACAGCATTATCAGACAGTACCTTGCAAGAGTCCTGAACTTCTGCTGGGGATGCAGGCTCCACGGGGTTTGGAGTAGGCTCATACCGGGCCACTAACCGTCCCAGGTCAGTACCCAGCAACACGTTGGTGGGGATTTTGTCAGTTACCCCAACTTCTTTCAGTCCACTGCCGGCCCCCCAATCCAGGTGGACCAAGGCGGTGGGTATGGCTGGGGTGACACCCCCAATTCCTCTGACAGCAATCATTTTCCCAGGTATGTACTGCTCTGGGTTCACAAGCTGGGGATGTATGAGAGTCACTTCTGCTCCAGTGTCTCTCAGCCCAGTGGCAACTGTACCCCCAACCGTGACAAGCTGCAGATTCTCTGCATAGCCAGTGGCATTCCTGGTAGCACACAAAGCCGTTGGGACTTCACTGGGGTTTGAGGCCTCACTGGATTTTGGGGCCTCCCTCTTCCTCTCTGGGCAAGTCGTGCTGATATGACCCACCCTGTCACATACAAAGCATTTCCGAGTGTCAGTGGTTGGTTGCCTGACTCCAGGAGACAGCGGTGCTTGCCTCCTCTGGGTGCTGGGTGACACCGGTTTAGCCATCTGTTCTCCTCTCCAGCTGGGTGTAGTAGTCCTCCGGGACTCAGGTGCTCTATGGGCGGTGTAGGCATCGGCCATTTCCGCAGCCTCATCCACTGTCTTTGGTTCTCGATCCAGCACAAACAGCCGGACCTCAACAGGACAGGTGTGTAGGAACTGGTCTTTTATCATCAGCTCCTTCAGGGCATCCAAGGTTTCAACTGACAGTCCTTTTAGCCACTGCTGGAAGGCAGTGCGCAGGTTGCACGCGTGATCCAGGTAACTGTCATTAGGACCTCGCTGCACTGTCCTGAAACGTTTTCGATACACCTCTGGCGTGAGGTGGTATCGTGCAATGATGGCTTTCTTAATTGCCTCAAAGTCTGTTTCTTCCTCCTGGGGGAGACTCACAAACGGGTCCAGGGCCTTGCCTCTCAGCCCTGGTGTGAGGTATCTTGCCCACTGCTCACGGGGCACCCCATACTGCCGACAAGTCCTTTCAAACCCCTGTAGGAAAGTGTCTATGTCAGAGTCCTTGTCCATAGCGGGGAACTTATCCAGGGGGATTCTGTGGACTCGCTCACCTTCGCGTTCTGCGGGTCCAGCAGACCGGTTCTGCTGCTGAAGTTTAGCCAGCTCCAGCTGGTGTTGCCGTTCAGCTCTTCCCTCCTCTGCCCGGAGTCTGTCCCTCTCGGCCTGGAGTCGCTGGGCAGCTTGTTCCCTCTCTGCTTGTCGTATTTCCCTCTCTGCTTGCCGGTGTTCCAGAATCAGCTTTAGGCGCAGTTCGGGCTCAGCCGAACCTAGTAGCTGTAGGTCGGCTTCCAGAGATGTCATCTCCATGTTAGGTGGATCATCCAGGACATCGTCTCCACTCGCATCCTGTGGCGGGAGCGATTCCTCCTCTGGCGTGTCGTGAGCTGCATCTGCTGACGTTGAAGCACGGGCTCGTTCTGCCTCATCATGCTCCTCGAGCGCACGAACTAACTGCTCCCTAGTCTGGCCGCTCACCATCTCGATGCCTTTGTGCTCACACAGGTTGAGTAGTATCTCTTTGTTTTGCCTTGCATAGCTGGATGCTTTCTGAGCCATCGTGTTGCACAAAATAAAAAGAAAAAAAAAAAGGGGGGGAGGGAAAGCAAACACCAAGTGTGTATCTTTGAACAAAAAAAAAACGTATATAGATTCTGCACTGAGTAGACTTCTGTAGGCTAGTTGCTTCTAGCAAGCTTCCAGCCTTTAGTACTCAGAATAGCGAGCTAAACTGCGTACTAATGTACTAAACGATGCCACCACTGCCAGCCAATTATGTCAAGAACCGGCCCGCGGCACGCCTGCGTATACGGTTCCCGACTGCGGGTTTGACCAGATTAAGCGGGGAACAGCCTTATTTAAGCTACAAACAAGGCTGGAACCCCTCAAAACACCTCTCACTGCCACCACTAGCGTTGCTAGACACTTCCACTCTGCTGTCGAGTCCTCAGCGCGCACTCCGCGTTTTCGTATTTGGGTCAGCTTTGCGCTTAGGCCAAATACGGGAACGCCACGCACCCACACACACACACAGTTGCAATCTTACACTGTCGTGAAGCAAAGACCCACTAACAGTCGTTCCGAACGATACTGTTAGCTACTCGCACTGGCGTTGTTCGTACGTTGGGTCAGCTGCGCGCTTAGGCCAACGTATGACAAACGCCCCACACACAATGCAATTACAATTTCCTACGGTAGTGTTGCTCAAGCGTACAATTAGGCATGAACTTATACACGGTTACACTTCAGTCTCTTCTAGGCTATGAGTGTTAGTTTAGTACGGCAGAAGTCAAACTTATTAAATAATAATTTAATATTCCAGAAAAAACATAGAACAGTGCAGAACTGAATATATACAAAAAGATTACAAAAAAACAAAGTAAAAATAGTTACAAGATAAAATGTACAAAGATAACACACAAAGCGATTTTGCTTACCAAAATAAACGGGAAATAAACGTACCAGCGTATCGATCTGGTGTTGTTGCAGGCGGTACGCACTTCTGGTCAGGAACCAGGTTAGTTCTAGCCGTGTGAGCTACCTCCAAGAACTACCAGTTGTGGCTATCCTAGCTGCGGTTTTATACTATGAAATACGCCTGGAGGCTGTAAGCCTGTGTGGACGGGGGGAAGCTAGATTTAATTACATCCTCAGTCATAATTGGATCTCCAGATATCTAACATCCACCTGCGAAAAATGTACAATAGCCCACATACATGAAAAGATTTCCCTAGTCCACGTTACAGGTGACAACCCCATTGTTGACAGTACTTCCTAGCTGATCAAAGATAAGGAGGTTGCACCTCCACCAATAATTCAATTTCCTCACAATGAAATAGTGTTTAACACACATGCCAACTTTTGGTGAAGCTACTCTTCCTGACTTAGCCTACAGTTCTTCACTTCCTCAACAGAAGTGTAAATGTTACAAGTGTCAAGGACTTCAACACTTCACTTCTGCCATTGTCTTATTACCCCAAGCATTATTCACTGAAGTCCTCTTTAGATGCAAATGTAGGTCTTTGAAGTTACCTGACTATGTCCTGATTGGTATAATGGGACAATAGGGCTTCTAATTAGCTCCCTGCTCTCCTAGGAACTGAGGGTAATTGTATTCCACACTGTCACACAGACAAGTACAGCTTCCCCCAAAGCCAGATGATGACCCATACATACGCATCTGAAGTACAGTACATAGCAGTCAGACAGGCAAATGAAAATATTATCCTTACGTCATAAGCACCCCAGTATTTTCCTGACATTATACACTTTGCTTCAATTACAGTCAGATCAAAACCAAGAACAGGCTTGCAGTGTACATTATTATAATTTATTGATAGTATATATGTTGCCACTGGCTGCAAACCACATTAATGTAGTAATATCATTCACTGAGAATTCAATTATTAATTTTAATTAATAAGAAAAGTTTTTGTAAGATGAAAATGTATACCTACTTCATCTCCCTGTTCTTTCTATGACACGGCCTGAATTGACAGCAATTTTGTAATCCTTGAGGAGCAATCAGGAAATTGAAGTACAAGCTGAAATATACTGAGTAATCATTGCCATAATTTTCATTGTGCTCTATGTTGGTAAAGAGGTCATCCCAATTATTATTATGATTGCTTATGAGTATAGATGCCTCGCAAACGTTTTTACATATAAATTGTAAAATTCCAAAGAGCAATGTAAACATGTTCATTTAATTTATTCTTCAAACATATTTAATGCAGTGTTTTACTATAGATCAGCCATGTAGTTTTGTCTGCTTCTAAACCAATATCACATTTTAAACATCAAGTGTATTAGTTTATAGGCCAATGAAGTTGATGAGTAGCAACAAAGAAGGCTGTATTTTATATCAAACCCTTGAATATATCACTTGTTCCATTTTGTTTCCCCTTCTTTGGAAAGATAAGGGAAAAGCGAAAGCCTAGTTAACATGATTTAATGTATAAATAAAATGAGAACATGGTCTGCTGCTTAAGATGGATATAAGAGCTACATGGCTGATTCCGAACCAGGCTAGAAGTAATAGGATAAACCAAAGAAACTCAACCTTCTTATCTCTCACCAGGCAATGTTCTAATGTCATGAACTAAAGAAACCTAATTAAATTAGAGGTGTGGTGGTGATGTGTTCATAGTGACTTATGCTGCTAAATAAATGCATATGAAGAAAGATTATAGACAAAGTGTTTTCTTGAAACGTTTATGCCCCTAGAAAACAATCATCAATGTAAATACACATATTGCATCTTATGTTTACACTGACATTTATAAATGCAGATCTGGAGCTTGACTTAAATACTAGTGTTAAAAAATAATTCAATAAATGTCTTGCATTGCTTAATGGGTGATTCAGTTGTCAAATTAAATGTTTCCATTTTCAGGTGTAATCTAACTCTTCTGGTCTATTTAAACAATCAGCCTAACTATTAGTATGCTATTTCAACTATATTAATGATAATAGGTAATTTCTAGTGTATAGGCTGAGATTTCTTCAGCTATTATTTATATATATTTTTTTCTTTTTATAAGAGTCCTTATCCCCACCCCAAATGTATCAAATGATAATGTGAATGTAAATTAAGGCAAAAGGGTATTGATCTTTCCCAGATTTCTCTTTGCCACTGTGCATCTTTTTGGCATCACACCTGTGTGTTCATAAAAGAGTACTACACAACTTGCAGAAAAGACTAAGAAACACTGTATTTTTCACATTTTTGTTTGACTTTGTGATAAATAATAAAAGTTTAAAAATCTTAATTTTTGAAATGTGTACAAAAAAAGCCAGTCCTTCTTCCCACAACAATATGATAGTGTGAGGAAACGCGGAAAAGCCGCCGCGTGTATTAACGGCGGGACAGCTGAGTCCGCGCCCAGCACAGCAGTGGGCATGCGGAGACGTGCGCCTGGCACCACGAGGGAACGCGGAGAAGCCGCCGCTGGTACTGATGGCAAGGCGGCTGTTTCCGCGTCCAACGTGGCGGTTTGTACGTGGCGGCGTGCGGTTGGTGTGGCTGGGTCTGTTGGTTCATGTGGACGACATGGAGAGCTACGCGCGCGCGGCCCAGATGTCAGGACCTTTATACCAGCAGAGGAAGTGTCAGCTGATCAGGAAGATCAGCTGATTCCTGCTGGACTCATGATTGGCTGAGTGGCTTGGGCGGGGCGGCAGACTCCAGCAGCTATATATACAGCTTGCTTGCCAGTTGCTGGTGGTCTGCCATTGCAAATGCTTTATGTGTTAGCACACAGACCTCAGTCAGATCCTACAGTGTGTTAGAACCGGGAGGACCTGGGAATTCACACTGAGCTAGATTACTCTCGCATACTGTGTCAGTTCTATGTTTGTACGCGGCTGGTCTATGCTTTAGACCAGTTCCAGGGTGTTGTGACTACGGACCTCACACCCAAAACTAGGATACTGTGTCAGTTCTATGTTATGCTTTAGACCAGTTCCAGGGTGTTGTGACTACGGACCTCACACCCAAGACTAGGATACTGTGTCATTTCTATGTTATACCTTAGCCCGGTTCCAGGGCATAGAGAATAGGCCCTCTCACTTAGTTAGGGCCAGCCTGTTTATATTAGCAGCAGGGCTTCCTGCAAGCCAGCCTGGGTCCCTCTTCTAGGGAGTCCTCAGGCTACAAGAATATTCCCCACAGTCAGGGGAGTATTCTTCAGGTCTCTCAGGCCACCAGGGTCCTGGTGGTCTATGCTCAGAGTAGTACTGTTGCTCCAAACACTCACATCACTCAGGTGTCCAGAGGTTAGACATACCTGGATTATTAGTGATTCTGCAGATCATTCATAATCTGGTGTATATCTGCATTACTGGTGAATCTGCAGTTCACCAATAATCAGATTCTCTCTGCGTGTTGACACCAATCGTTACAGATAGTTTTTCTTTCATACAGTTGAGAATGAGGTCCAGGGCCAACAGTATAATTTGCGATATCTCCTACCCTGGCAGTCGTTTCTTCAATCTCCTCCCCTCAGGCCACCGCTACAGGTTCATTCCCACCAAAACCTCCAGGCACAGGAGTACTTTCTTCCTCCAAGCTGTCCTCCTACAAAACTCAAGCCCCCTCCAAAGCAAAACCTCCAAGATTCCACTTCAGCATCTATGGAGTCCTAGCTTATTGCACACGTCTGTTTCATGCATGCGTGTCCTTAATGTTTGCTGTTAACTGGTGCACTGTGATATATATCTTGTTTTGTATTATCATTGCATGTTATATTATTATTATTATATTATTATTTTATGCACTATGTTGAATGCTGTAATTCCAGGTGCAGTACCTGTCATCTGTCTCACAGAGGCGCTTGACCCAGCTACAGACCTGCACTTTACCTATTCTTACCTATTGCCTGATGAAGCGTTGGTCATACCTGCGAAACACATTGTTTTTTTCCCCTGGAGTATGTAAATAAATTTGTTCTGCTAAACTTTGTTGACACATCTTGTGTATGTTTGGTGGAGGTAAGTCCACCACTGCCTCCACAAATGTTTAACTTTTTAGACATTTTTATTCTTCTGGCGTCTCTGTATCCCTGTTACATTGTTCTAAGTCCACCCTTGGTGGAAGGGTGTCATCATCTTCTTTTTTCCTGATCTACAGAGAGCAACTTCTTAATCCTGATTGGGGTCAGGTCTAATCTCCCCACTAGTGTTGGGCAAACACCTGGATGTTCGGGTTCGGGCCGAACAGGCCGAACATGGGCCAGATGTTCGGCATGTTCAGCCTGAACCCCGAACTCAATGGAAGTCAATGGGACCCCCGAACATGCCCATTTTGGGGGCCCTATTGGGGTCGCAGGCATAAGGGGGGAGCATGCCCCGATCGCGGGGGGGGGGGCGGAAATTCCCTACACCCCCTACGCTAGTGCTCCCCCCTCTGCCCGCTTCCCCATAAAAAAAGTTTAATGCAAGTTAAATAGTACCGGTGGCTGGCAGTGGAGTGAGGAGGAGGAGTCCGAGTAGGAGAGTGACGCGTTGAGGCCGGGCAGCGGGCGGTTCAGCGATAGTACCATTGTGGTACTTCCGCCCTTTCTCTGACCTCACGTCCTCTGCATACGAGGGTACGCGTCACGCGTACCCTCGTATGCGTCATCACATAGAGGACGTGAGGTCAGAGAAAGGGCGGAAGTACCACAAGGGTACTACCGCTGAACCGCCCGCTGCCCGGCCTCAACGCGTCACTCTCCTACTCGGACTCCTCCTCCTCACTCCACTGCCAGCCACCGGTACTATTTAACTTGCATTAAACTTTTTTTATGGGGAAGCGGGCAGAGGGGGGAGTGCTAGCGGAGGGGGTGGGGGAATTTCCGACCCCCCCGTGATCGGGGCATGCTCCCCCCTTATGCCTGCGACCCCATAGGGGGGCCGTATTCGGCCGAACAGGGCCCTGTTCGGCCGAACAGGGGCCCTGTTCGGCCGGCCATTGAGCAGTTCGGGCGAACCCAAACAGTTTGGCCGAACACCATTAGGTGTTCGGCCGAACTCGAACATCACCCGAACAGGGTGATGTTCTGCAGAACCCGAACAGTGGCGAACACTGTTCGCCCAACACTACTCCCCACCTGCTATTACAGTGGTTGCCTTTGAGGTAACCCTGACTTGTGGATATATTTGTATTTACTCTACCAACCCATCCCATATTACCAGTACATACTGCACTATATTTGGCTCTTGGTGTCAGGGCCAAGCCGAGGCATAGGCTGGAGAGGCTCCAGCCTCAGGGCGCAGTGTAGGAGGGGGCGCACAATTCATTCAGCTATCATTCCTAATTGTGTATGAAGCAGAAAGAAATAAGAAAAGGGGATACATAGCAGTGACTTCAGGCCAGAGAACTAGATATTAAGGTGTTGGGGAGGTTGTGGGCCCTGTGACCCTCTTAGTCTAATAGCAATTAGTGTGTGACAGCTGGGGTGGGAGGGATGGAGGGCCGGGCACACTTTGGTGTCTCAGCCTTGGGTGCTGGATAACCTTGTCCCTGCTCTGCTTGGTGTCTCTATCTTTGTTCTCTTTGCAACATCTGTCATACTTAGCAAATAAAGTCAATTCTGGTTAGTTAGAATACTGTACATAGTTAGAACATTGCATAAAAACAGCTAAGTTTAAACACTGTAATATGATAACATTTAATCTAGACATACACATATGAAACAGTTATGGCAAGATTAAACTAAATAAAATATGGCAATGTAACACTATTATATGGCAATACGCTCACAATAGGGGTTAATGTGTAATCCATACAGGGTGCATTTCTCTGTGTTTACCTTCTGTCCTGTGCAATAGTTCAGGTCCACTTTAAAGTGACCCTGAACAGTAGATAGAATAAAAATGTTCACTTATCTTGGGCCTTCTCCAGCCCACCGTAGGCTGCAATGTCCCCCGGTGTCCTCCTGGCTCCTGTCCGTGCCACTCCGATGGCTCCCATTACCAGCGACACCGGGCCGGGTGTCGGGCGACTCTTCCTGGATCTTTATGCTCGTCATCATATCACCGGCCACTACGTGTGATCACGGCGGCCAGCGTGACAGGTCTGCGCATGCGCGGTTTAGAGTTAGAAAAGACCTGTCACCCTGGAAGCCGTGATGACGCGTAGAGGCTGGCATGATGACGATGAGCGTAAAGATCTAGGAAGCAGGGCCGGATTTCTACTTGTCACCGCCCAAGGCCTGGTGTCACCAACTGCCCCCCTCCCCTTCCCACACACACAAAATGATCAGAGAGCCATTTGGCATCAGTTTTTGTCATTCTGCAAACTCGTTACGTTTTGCCCCTCGAGGGGGGGCACGAAAGCCCCACGATTGGCCGACAAAATTACGTGATTGAGTGGCTTTGCGTGAATGACAGTAAAAGTCGGTACCGACATTTGAAAAAGCGCTGTCCATTCACTTGAATGGGCAGTGCTTGAGTGACAATTGCTACGACTGTAATTTATCGCTGATTCAGGGGCCTTGTGAATTTGTTGTCCTGAAGCAAATAAAAATAAAATACTTACCTCATGTCAGAAAACGCGGAAAAGCTGCCGTGAGTACTCAGAGCAAGGCGGCTGATTCCGCGTCCAACACGGCAGGTTGCGCGCATGGGTCTGCATCCACTGGCATGACGGAGCGCAAGGAAACCGCCGCATGCTTTGTGAACAGGGCGGCGGATTCCGCGTCAGACGCGGATGTTGGCACGCATAGGCATAGTTCTGACAGTACTGCTGAACGCGGAAGAACTGCGCATGCTTGTACAGTGGTGCGGCTGGTTCCGTATCCAACACAGCAGAAACATGTCTGGTGTGGCTGGGAATGATAGTCCACACAGGTTCAGGAGGACGAGCGCGCGCATGGGAGAGGCAGAGCCTTTATGACAGTCAGAAGAGCGTCAGCTGACCAAGCCGGTCAGCTGACAATTCCAGCAGTTTTCATTGGTCCAGCACTTAGGGGTGGTGCTGGAGAGCGCTGGGGTATATATACTGGGTGCTGGTCATTTCTCTGGTGTCTGGCGTTGCGATCACTACGTGGTAGCACTCAGACCTTCTGTCAGTATCTGTGTTATTATCTAGATCAGTTTCCAAGGTGTTGATGACCAAGGAGCTCACACCTTAGTCTAGGAATGCTGTTATTATCTGTGTTATTATCTGTGTTATTATCTAGACCAGTTTCCAAGGTGTTGATGACCAAGGAGCTCACACCTTAGTCTAGGAATCCTGTTACCATCTGTATTATTATCTAGACCAGTTCCGGGGTGTTGATGATCTAGGAGCTCACACCCAAGTCTAGGCATTGTTGATTATTTGTTATGACCTTCTACTTTCCTGACCACTCTTCTGATCTCTGATTAGGTACTTCGCTATATTTGTACTCTGTTGCCAAACTCTTCTAGTTTTAGGATTCCGCTTCTGTCTCCTGTCTCTGTACCTTATCTGTCTGTGTGTTAACGACCTGGCCTGTCCGACCTCGAGAACTGTTCCCAGTACTGTCAGTGACACTTCACCTTTGGTGTCACTCACTTTCTCATCCTTCCCACTCTCAGCCTGGCTCCGCCCCTTGGAGAGCTTCAGACCAGTGGAAGGAACCTGTTCTCTGAGCAGTATCTCGTACTGCCCAGCACCCTCTACGTGGGTGCTCTCCTCTAAGGATACGGTTGCACCAAGCACTCATATTACTCAGGTGTCCAGAGGTTAGAGATATATCTGATTATCGGTGATACTGCAGATCATCAATAATTGGGTATATATCTGCATTCTCGGTGATACTGCAGATCACCGGTAATCAGATCCCCTCTGTGTTACACCGATCGTTACAGAACGCCAGACCAAAAAACAAATGGATGCACACAGCCGTCTGGGCACACTTGCCTCTTCGGTGGATAACATCAACCAAGTGCTGGGTGGCCATCAGACTTTAATAGACGCACTGTCTGAATCCGTACGAACCCTCCAGACAGCTGTAGATGAAGTGCGATCTCCTCCTAGCACAGACATACGTATGCCTGTACCTGAAAAATGTTCTGGTCACAGATCTGACTTCCGAAATTTTAGGAGTAGAGTGTTGTCATACTTTGAGTTGAGACCTAGATCCTCAGGAACTATGGCCCAAAGGGTCACGTTCATTAAGACTCTATTATCAGGCGATTCTCAGACCTGGGCGTACAGTCTACCTGCCAGAGATTTAGCCTTAACCTTGGTAGATGAATTTTTTAAAGCTATGGCAATAATTTACGATGATCCAGACATTGCCTCGACTTCTGAGCGGAAACTCAAATTGTTGCGTCAAGGCAAGAGTCCTGTCGAGGAGTATGCTGCAGAATTTAGGAGGTGGTCAGTTTCTGCCAGGTGGGACACCTATGCCCTTTTAGACTGTTTCTTATTAGGGTTATCAGATGAGGTTTCTGACCTAATGTTAAGTCAGCCTGAACCTAAAACCGTCGATGAGGCCATTTCCTTGGCCATTAGGATTGATCGCAGGTTGCGTTATCAAAGGCAGACCCGGGGTAAAAACAATGTTAAGATGGTGTCCTACGCTGCACCTCCTGTGACCCCACCTCCTTCTGTTTCTCCTCCTTCCGAGCCAATGCAGATTGGTCGGTCCAGATTGTCTCAAGTAGAGTGGAGACGCAGGATTTCTGAGCAGTTGTGTCTTTATTGTGCAGAGGGGGGTCATAGAGTGCGGAATTGCCCTAAAAAGTCGGGAAACGCTACTGCCTAGGAGTAATTAGGGGTAATACCCTAGGCGTACGACTCTTACCCCTAGAGGATAAACCGTTTCTTCTTCCTTGTACGATTACATGGGAAGACAAATCTGAAGTCTCTGAGGCCTTCATTGATTCAGGCTCAGCGGCTAATTTTATGGATTACGAATTTGCTAAGAAATTGGGTATTCCACTCAGCCCGGTAGAACCACCCATCCAGGTTACGGCAGTGGATGATTCCCCCCTGCAACGTAACCGTCCTCTGTCTCAAACACCAGAGGTGGAGGTCACTATAGGGGTGCTGCACAGGGAGAAATTGCAGTTTTTTGTGTTACACATGACAACTTCCACAGTCATCCTTGGCATGCCGTGGTTACACCTTCACTCTCCTCAGATAAATTGGGCCACTGGTCAGCTAACAAGCTGGTCAGCCCATTGTTTCCATCATTGTTTAGTGAAGGTGACCTTGGGTCAGACCAGGATTCATTTAGAGGGAGTTCCGGAACAGTATTCCGAGTTTTCAGATGTGTTCTGTCCCAAGGCTGCCGATAAGTTACCTCCACATCGCCCTTTTGATTGTCCCATCAATCTCCGATCTGGTTGTATGCCCCCTAGAGGTCACCTCTACAATTTATCTGGGCCGGAAAAAGTAGCCATGCAGGAGTACATCCGTGAAAACTTAGCTAAGGGATTAATTCGCCCTTCCCGGTCACCTGCAGGAGCAGGCTTCTTTTTTGTAAAGAAAAAAGACGGAGGCCTTCGGCCATGCATTGATTACTGGGGCCTGAATAAGATCACAGTAAAAAATCACTATCCATTGCCTTTGATAGATGATTTATTCACTCAGGTCACTTACGCTTAGATCTTTTCGAAATTGGACTTACGAGGGACATACAACCTGGTGCGGATCAGACAGGGCAATGAATGGAAGACAGCCTTTAACACACCCGATGGGCATTGCGAGTACCTGGTGATGACCTTCGGGTTGTGTAACGCCCCGGCCGTCTTTCAGGAACTTATTAATGAAGTATTCAGAGAAGTGTTGGGTAAATTTGTCCTGGTATACCTAGATGATATACTTATTTTCTCAGACAACCTCACCCAACACAGGGCTCACATTAAATTTGTTCTGAACAAGCTAATACAGAACATGCTTTATGCTAAATTGGAGAAATGCATTTTTGAGGTGACATCAGTCACTTTTCTGGAGTACATAATTTCCACCTCGGGCCTTTCTATGGATCCTGCCAAGGTCTCTGCTGTTCTGGAATGGCCTCAGCCAGTAGGACTAAAATCTCTTCAGAGATTTTTAGGATTCGCCAATTTACTATAGAAGGTTCATAAAGGGGTACTCCACAGTCATAGCACCCCTCACCAGTCTCACAAAGAAAGGGGCAGATACCAACCACTGGTCCCCCGAGGCCCTGGCTGCTTTCTCCACTTTGAAAGAATTGTTTTGCTCTGCACCCATTTTGAGAGAGGTTGACACCTCCTACCCCTTTATTGTGGAGGTGGACGCCTCGGGGGTCAGGGTAGGGGCTGTGCTGTCTCAGCGCTCTGGGTTGCAGGGAAGATTGCACCCATGTGCCTATTTCTCTCGTAGGTTTTCACCAGCAGAGAAAAACTACGATATAGGCAACAGGGAGCTCCTAGCCATTAAACTGGCCTTTGAAGAATGGCGTCATTGGTTAGAAGGAGCAGAACATACGATTACAGTTTACACTGATCACAAAAACTTGGAATACATTGAGGGGGCTAAAAGATTAAGCCCCCGTCAGGCTCGGTGGTCATTGTTTTTCTCGAGATTTAGATTTATTATCACGTACACTCCGGGTAGTAAAAACATTAAGGCGGATGCCCTGTCCAGATGTTTTGAGCCAGAGACAGCACAGTCCTCAGACCCAGAGACTATTATCCCACAGAAAGTTGTGTTGGCAGCCACAGAGACTTGGAAAGACTGGACAGAGACTTTAGGTCCCTTCCAGCAAGATGTCCCTGAGGGAAAACCGGAAGGGGTTATGTTTGTACCACTGCCATTTTGTCTCCAAATCTTACAGATGTTCCACTCGCACAAGAATGCTGGACATCCGGGGGCCTCCAGAACACAGGACCTGGTTGCCAGATGTGCTTGGTGGCCTTCTCTGGCAACGGATTGCAAGGAATATGTTAGAGAGTGTGCAGTTTGTGCGAAAAGCAAACCCTCCCGTCTGGCACCTGTGGGAACGTTGCAGTCTTTGCCCACCCCGAATGAGCCATGGACCCATTTGTCCATGGATTTTGTGGGTGAACCTCCAAGGTCTGAAGGCATGTCGGTCATTTGGGTGGTAGTCGACCGCTTCAGTAAAATGGCCCATTTTGTGCCCTTGAATGGACTCCCCTCGGCCCAGGAGTTGGCTGATCTTTTTATTGTCCACGTTTTCCGACTTCATGGCATTCCGGAAAACATAGTGTCGGATCAGGGAGTCCAATTTGTTTCTAGATTCTGGAGGGAATTTTGTCATCAAATGGGCATGGAACTGTCATTCTCGTCGGGCTTCCACCCACAGACCAATGGTCAGAATGAGAGAGTGAATCAGTCATTGGAACAGTTTTTGAGGTGTTATGTTGCGGATGCGCAAAATGATTGGGTCAAGTTCTTGCCGTTCACAGAATTTGCACACAATAATTTGAAAAGCTCATCCTCTGGATTTTCATCGTTTCAGGTGGTAACTGGAAAGTTGCCTAAGTTCACCCCACTGGCAGTAGCTTCCACTCCATTTCCAGCTTTGGAGGCGTGGCAAAAATCATTTAAGAACATGTGGAGGAGCGTGAAAAATAATTTGGAGAAGGCTTTTCAAAGTCAGAAAGGTCAAGCCGACAAGAGACGCTCCATAGAGTGGAAGTTCCGGCCAGGAGACTTGGTCTGGGTGTCCACGCGTCACTTGACTCTGAAACATCCCTCGCCCAAGTTAGGACCCAGATTTGTGGGCCCTTTTCCAGTGACCAGGAAGATCAACAATGTTACTTATGCCATTGATCTTCCTGCCAGCATGCACGGTGTAAGATCCTTTCATGTGTCCCTGCTTAAACCAGCAGTTCACGTAGGTCCCACTCCTCCTCCTCCTGTGATGGTAGATGACCAACCTGAGTACGAAGTAGAAAAGATTTTAGACTCACGTGTTGTACAGAACTCAGTGCAGTATCTAGTTCACTGGAAAGGGTATGGTATTGAGGAGAGAACATGGGTACCTGAATGTCGCATGCACGCGGATAAAATAAAGAAGGAGTTCCACGCCCTACATCCTGGGAAGCCGGGTTGAAGCTGTCCAGGGTCCACTCCTCAGGGGGGGGGGTGTACTGTGAGAAAACGTGGAAAAGCCGCCGTGAGTACTCAGAGCAAGGCGGCTGATTCCACGTCCAACGCGGCAGGTTGCGCACGTGGGTCTGCATCCACTGGCATGACGGAGCACGAGGAAACCGCCGCATGCTTTGTGAACAGGGCGGCGGATTCCACGTCAGACACGGATGTTGGCACGCATAGGCATAGTTCTGACAGTACTGCTGAACGCGGAAGAACCGCCGCATGCTTGGACAGCTGTGCGGCTGGTTCCGCATCCAACACAGCAGAAACAGTACAACACATGTCTGGTGTGGCTGTGACTGATAGTCCTCACAGGTTCAGGAGGACACGCGTGCGCATGGGAGAGGCAGAGCCTTTATGATAGTCAGAAGGGCGTTAGCTGACCAAGCCGGTCAGCTGACAATTCCAGCAGTTTTCATTGGTCCAGCACTTAGGGGTGGCGCTGGAGAGCGCTGGGGTATATATACTGGGTGCTGGTCATTTCTCTGGTGTCTGGCGTTGCGATCACTACGTGGTAGCACTCAGACCTTCTGTCAGTATCTTGTGAGGAAATGCGGAAAGCCGCCGCGTGTGCCAAGAGCTAGGCGGCTGACTCCGCGTCCTACGCGGCGGTTTGCACGCGTCTGGTTGTGTGGTGGAATGCGGAAAAGCCGCCGCATGTCCTGACAGCAAAGCGGCTGTTTGCATGCAGCAGCGTGTGCTTGGTGTGGCTGGGTCTGTTAGTGCACTTAGGCAGATGGAGAGCTATGCACGCGCGGGCCTGAATCCAGGACATTTATACTAGCAGGGGAAGTGTCAGCTGATCAGGAAGGTCAGCTGATTCCTGTAGGACTCATGATTGACTGAATGGTTCGGGCGGGGTAGAAGTGTCCAGCAACTATATATTCTGCTGCTTGGTCAGTTGCTTGTTGCCTGTCGTTGCGATCACAATGTGGGAGCACGCAGACCCTTAGTCAGATCCTTAAGTGTGCCGGGACCAGCTGGAGCTGTAATCCTACACTTAGCTAGATTCTGTTGATAGCTTAAAGTACTAGTTTGATTGTGATTATCTGTTATGACTTTCTGCCTGTCTGACTACTCTCCTGATATCTGATCCCTTACCTTGTTTGTCTGTGAGTTCTCGACCCTGAGAACTATCTCTATTGATAGGAGATAGTTCATGCCTTGTATTTGCTGGGCACCTGCTTCCCAGGGCCAGCGCTGTATGTGCTGGGCACCTGCTTCCCAGAGCCAGCGCTGTATTTGCTGGGCACCTGCTCTCCAGGGCCAGCTCTGTATTTGCTGGGCACCTGCTCTCCAGGGCCAGCACTGTATTTGCTGGGCACCTGCTCCCCAGGGCCAGCGCTGTATTTGCTGGGCACCTGCTCCCCAGGGCCAGCGCTGTATTTGCTAGGCACCTGCTCCACAGGGCCAGCTCTGTATTTGCTGGGCACCTGCTCTCCAGGGCAAGCACTGTATTTGCTGAGCACCTGCTCCCCAGGGCCAGCGCTGTATTTGCTGGGCACCTGCTCCCCAGGGCCAGCACTGTATTTGCTGGGCACCTGCTCCACAGGGCCAGCTCTGTATTTGCTGGGCACCTCCTCCCCAGGTTCTCCAAGCTTGTTACTATTCTTCTGTATTCTGATCTTGTACCCTGTCATTCTGATACCCTGTTGCCAAATCTCGGCTCGCTCTTAGACTCTGCATCTGACTCCTGATTCTGTACCCCGATATTTCTGATACCCTGTTGCCGAACCCTGCCTGTTTATTAGACTCCGCCTCTGCTTTCTGTATCTGTACTGTATCTGTCCGTGTGTTACGACCTGGCTTGCCCGACTTCGAGAACTGACCTTGCTGTTAGAGGCAGTTCCCAGATCTGTTAGTGACGCCCTCTCCTAGGTGTCACTCACGTTCTGTCCTTCCTATGCTCCGCCTGACTCCTCCCCCGGGAGAGTCCAGGCCTTCGGAAGGAATCTGTATTGCTGCAGTACTTCATACAGTACGGCACTTGTTTCTGAGGCTTAGTCCTCACGGTATTACTGTTGCACCAAGCACTCACACTACTCAGGTGTTCAGAGGTTAGCATTATATCGGATTATCGGTGATACTGCAGATCATCAATAATCGGATATATATCTGTATTCCCAGTGATACTGCAGATCACCGAGAATCAGACCCTCTCTGCTACACCGATCGGGACAGAACGACAGGCCCAAAAAACATGGTGACACTTGATGAACGGATCGATGTGTTAACCGCTACTCTTAAGGAGGTTAGGAAAGCGGTTGATACATTACAGACTCAGGTTAACCAACTGACTGAGTCAATTAAGTGTATTTTTAACTCTGTTGCACCAGTGTCACCCCCCTCTGTAATTCAATCTAGAGTACCCTCACCAGGGAAATCCGTAGGGCACCACTCTAGGTTATCTGAATCAGAGAGGACGCGAAGACGCCTAGAGGGTCTTTGCTTCTATTGCGGACAACATGACCATTGGGTACGAGATTGCAGGAAAAAGTCAAGAAAAATGTTTTTGGGGATGGTGAGAGGCCCGAGTTCTAAGGAGTCTGCTGCGCTATCCCCGGGAAATACGGGATCCGGTGCTAGTTCAGATCCTGGTCTCCAGAAACCATGTGCTGGTGTATCTGAACTCCTGGTGGGAAGTCTGTCGCTCAAGTCTTTCCCCGATTTAGATACCTCCCGTCCGTCTGATAAATCTTTTCCATGTTCACAGTGTAAAGAGGATTTTGTATATTATGTGGATCTCCTCAATCATAGAAAGTCCCACGTACATCCTGCACAACCTATGATTCCTGAGAAATCGCGTTCTGGTGAGAACTCATATAGGGGAAGTATGACCTCACTGGGAGCGGAAAATATTTTTGAAGAACAGATAGGGAGCTACTATGCGGATAACATTTCCGAACTTTATGAGAGGGATGGCTCTATCTATAGTCATGAATCTGCTGCGCAAGGGTCAAGCTTGCTTATTGCAGCAAATCGAGTTCAGGAGTCTGAAACCGTACAGTCTTCAGCTCCATCATCTGACCAGATTCTAAGTAACCAGAAACCACATTCATGTTCTGAGCAGAAATTAGATCTTGTTAATCATAGTAGGCCCCACTTTAAGGGATACATATATTCATGTTCTAAGTGTGGGGACTGTTTTGTACCTGAGGGACGACCTGTGACTAATAGGAGATCTCACACAGGTGAGAAATTATACGTGTGTCCTGTATGTGAGGAGAAACTTCTCAGTCATGGGAAGTCTCACACCAATGAGAAAACGTATTCATGTTTTGAGTGTGGGGTCCCTTTTGTACCCGAACTACCGCCTGTAGCCCATGAGAGATCTCACACCGGTCAGAAGCTGTACTGGTGTTCTGTATGTGAGGAAGAACTTCTCAGTCATGGGAAGTCTCACACTGATGAGAAATCACATTAATGTTCTGAGTGTGGGAAATGTTTTAAACATAATATAAATCTTGTCAATCGTAGAAACTCACACTGCGGGGGACAGCTTTATTCGTCTTCTGAGTGTGTAACATGTTTTGTAAATAACACTGAACTTCTCAGTCATTGGAAGTCTCACACCGATGAAAAAACGTATTCATGTTCTGAGTGTGGGAAATGTTGTTCGCCTGATCCACCGGTTGTCGCTCATGAGAAATCTCGCACCTGTGAAAAGTTGTATTTATGTTCTGAATGCGAGGAATTTAGTGACTATCACATTTATGCCTTGTTCCAAAATCATGAATCTGACACAGGACGGTCCTCGACTTTGGTAGCTGACGTCGCTATCATTGTCTCCTGGGGATCTGTCTGGGGTGTGTCCGGAGTCCACGCCTCGGGGGGGGGTACTGTGAGGAAACGCGGAAAGCCGCCGCGTGTGCCAAGAGCTAGGCGGCTAACTCCGCGTCCTACGCGGCGGTTTGCACGCGTCTGGTTGTGTGGTGGAACGCGGAAAAGCCGCCGCATGTCCTGACAGCAAAGCGGCTGTTTGCATGCAGCAGCATGTGCTTGGTGTGGCTGGGTCTGTTAATGCACTTAGGCAGATGGAGAACTATGCACGCGCGGGCCTGAATCCAGGACCTTTATACTAGCAGGGGAAGTGTCAGCTGATCAGGAAGGTCAGCTGATTCCTGCAGGACTCATGATTGGCTGAATGGTTCGGGCGGGGCGGCAGTGTCCAGCAACTATATATTCTGCTGCTTGGTCAGTTGCTGGTTGCCTGTCGTTGCGATCACAAAGGCCTCAATTCACTAAGCTTTATCAAACACTTTATCAAACGTTTGATAATTTACCTCATGGGTAAAATCTAATTTTGAATTCAATAAGGTGTTATATATTTGTCGAATGTTTTATCGATAAAATGTTCAATAAATCTATAACACCTTAGTGAGTTCCAAATTTGATTTTACCCATGAGGTAAATTATCAAACGTTTGATAAAATGTTTGATAAAGCTTAGTGAATTGAGGCCAATGTGGGAGCACGCAGACCCTTAGTCAGATCCTTAAGTGTGCCGGGACCAGCTGGAGCTGTAATCCTACACTTAGCTAGATTCTGTTGATAGCTTAAAGTACTAGTTTGATTGTGATTATCTGTTATGACTTTCTGCCTGTCTGACTACTCTCCTGATATCTGATCCTGTACCTTGTTTATCTGTGAGTTCTCGACCCTGAGAACTATCTCTATCAATAGGAGATAGTTCATGCCTTGTATTTGCTGGGCACCTGCTTCCCAGGGCCAGCGCTGTATGTGCTGGGCACCTGCTCCACAGGGCCAGCGCTGTATTTGCTGGGCACCTGCTTCCCAGAGCCAGCGCTGTATTTGCTGGGCACCTGCTCTCCAGGGCCAGCTCTGTATTTGCTGGGCACCTGCTCTCCAGGGCCAGCACTGTATTTGCTGGGCACCTGCTCCCCAGGGCCAGCACTGTATTTGCTGGGCACCTGCTCCCCAGGGCCAGCGCTGTATTTGCTGGGCACCTGCTTCCCAGGGCCAGCGCTGTATTTGCTGGGCACCTGCTCCACAGGGCCAGCTCTGTATTTGCTGGGCACCTGCTCTCCAGGGCCGGCACTGTATTTGCTGGGCACCTGCTCCTCAGGGCCAGCACTGTATTTGCTGGGCACCTGCTCCCCAGGGCCAGCGCTGTATTTGCTGGGCACCTGCTTCCCAGGGCCAGCGCTGTATTTGCTGGGCACCTGCTCCACAGGGCCAGCTCTGTATTTGCTGGGCACCTGCTCTCCAGGGCCAGCACTGTATTTGCTGAGCACCTGCTCCCCAGGGACAGCGCTGTATTTGCTGGGCACCTGCTCCCCAGGGCCAGCACTTATTTGCTGGGCACCTGCTCCACAGGGCCAGCTCTGTATTTGCTGGGCACCTGCTCCCCAGGTTCTCCAAGCTTGTTACTATTCTTCTGTATTCTGATCTTGTACCCTGTCATTCTGATACCCTGTTGCCAAACCTCGGCTCGCTCTTAGACTCTGCATCTGACTCCTGATTCTGTACCCCGATATTTCTGATACCCTGTTGCCGAACCCTGCCTGTTTATTAGACTCCGCCTCTGCTTTCTGTATCTGTACTGTATCTGTCCGTGTGTTACGACCTGGCTTGCCCGACTTCGAGAACTGACCTTGCTGTTAGAGGCAGTTCCCAGATCTGTTAGTGACGCCCTCTACTAGGTGTCACTCACGTTCTGTCCTTCCTACGCTCCGCCTGACTCCTCCCCCGGGAGAGTCCAGGCCTTCGGAAGGAATCTGTATTGCTGCAGTACTTCATACAGTACGGCACTTGTTTCTGAGGCTTAGTCCTCACGGTATTACTGTTGCACCAAGCACTCACACTACTCAGGTGTTCAGAGGTTAGCATTATATCGGATTATCGGTGATACTGCAGATCATCAATAATCGGATATATATCTGTATTCCCAGTGATACTGCAGATCACCGAGAATCAGACCCTCTCTGCTACACCGATCGTGACATATCTGTGTTATTATCTAGCTCAGTTTCCAAGGTGTTGATGACCAAGGAGCTCACACCTTAGTCTAGGAATCCTGTTATTATCTGTGTTATTATCTGTGTTATTATCTAGACCAGTTTCCAAGGTGTTGATGACCAAGGAGCTCACACCTTAGTCTAGGAATCCTGTTACCATCTGTATTATTATCTAGACCAGTTCTGGGGTGTTGATGATCTAGGAGCTCACACCCAAGTCTAGGCATTGTTGATTATTTGTTATGACCTTCTGCTTTCCTGACCACTCTTCTGATCTCTGATTAGGTACTTCGCTATATCTGATACTCTGTTGCCAAACTCTGCTAGTTTTAGGATTCCGCTTCTGTCTCCTGTCTCTGTACCTTATCTGTCTGTGTGTTAACGACCTGGCCTGTCTGATCTCGAGAACTATCTTCCCTGTTGGGAGATAGTTCCCAGTACTGTCAGTGACACTTCACCTTTGGTGTCACTCACTTTCTCATCCTTCCCACTCTCAGCCTGGCTCCTCTCATCCTTCCCACTCTCAGCCTGGCTCCGCTCCTTGGGGAGCTTCAGACCAGTGGAAGGAACCTGTTGTAACGAAAAATCTGCAACGCCGGATGGATTGCGGAAATATGGTCGCATCCAGTCCGGCAAGCGGACCTTCCAACGCGGGATGCGGAAATTCGTCCGCATCCGCTGCGCACACCCGTCCGAGCACTCTGCTCCAAACTCACCAACATGCTGTTCACCAGGGTTCTGCCATCTTGCCTCTAGGGGGTGCGGCCGCACACCAGACACGCCTTTATACTCTTAGAAAGCGTGTCAGCTGACCTGGAGGTCAGCTGACATTTTAGCCTGCTCTGATTGGTTGCTGCCTGGGGTGGAGACTTCTCTCCCAGGCAGTATATAAGGAAGTGCTTTTCAGTCACACTTTGTCTGTGTTTGCGATACCCTGTGTCAGCACTCAGACCTTAGACTAGATCCCAGGTGTTGAAACCAAGGACTTCACACCTAGACTAGGAGATTATTATTATTGTTATTGATTCTCTGTGTATGATTCTGTGCCTGTCTTGACTTCTCTTCTGCTTCCTGATTCTGTACTCTGCCAGCCCGTACCGTTAACGACTATTGGCTTGGTTCCTGACTATTCTCTCGTCTCACGTCTCTGTACTGTTGCCGCCTGTACTGTTGCCGAACCTCTTTCTGTCTGACCTTGCTCCCTTCAGTGGAACGTCTCCTACTGTTGGGTTATTATCTGAGGCTTGCCTCCCTGAGACGCCGGCCCTAGCAGACCGTTACTGCCAGAGGCCGAGATTCCTCCACTGCCACTTTGGGGGATCTCACACACGGGGTTCCCATTCAGAGGTAACCACACCTCTGAGGAATTGCCGTGTGGTGGATATTTCCACAACTTTGTGAATATTTACTGCTTTGTATATTTTCATGTTGTTCGTGTGTCCACTGCTTTACATCTACCCGCATTATTAGCAATTCCGCAGATTGCTATATAATCGGGTCTATCCTTGTTTTATTGGCGATACTGCGGATCCCCAATAATCAAGGTTCGGGGTGTGACACTGGTCTGAGTAGATCATTTCAGGCACTTACCGTGTTAGTGAGCCTTCCGCTGATTTACCATCAGGAAGATACTTACTATTTCACTCTAACATATCTGCATTAGTGGTGATTCTGTATATCACCACTTAATCAGATATTTGTGCCTCTTGCTGACACCAATCGTTACAGAAACACAGACCATAAAGAAGTAAGATGGAGGGGGTGATAAACCAGCTTCAGACTGTAAGGGCAGAGTTAGAACAGCTGAAGATTACTGTAACTGCACAGCAGGCTCAGATTACTCAGTTAAATGAGACTGTCCAAAGGTTGCAATCACCACTTAACGTTCTACCTCCCCCGGCTCTTAGCGAGCCTAAAATGAACATTCCTGAGAAATTTTCAGGCACAAGGTCAGATTTCCAGAATTTCCGTCACAGAGTGCTGTCTTACTTTGAGATGAAACCTGTGTCCTCGGGAACCGAGGCTCAGAAGGTCACTCTTATCAAGACTCTATTGCATGCAGATTCCCAGACGTGGGCTTATGGCTTACCTGATGAGCATCCTGCTCTGTCTTCTGTCCAGGAGTTTTTTAAGGCCATGGCGGTCATCTACGATGATCCAGATAGTGCCGCCACGGCCGAACGTAAGCTCAAAAACCTTAGACAAGGACGCAGTACTGCTGAGGAGTATGCGTCAGAGTTTAGGAAGTGGGCTGTGTCCTCTAGATGGGAGCG
This sequence comes from Hyperolius riggenbachi, assembly GCF_040937935.1. Lineage (NCBI taxonomy): Eukaryota > Metazoa > Chordata > Amphibia > Anura > Hyperoliidae > Hyperolius > Hyperolius riggenbachi. The sequence continues at coordinate 302,305,362 of NC_090647.1, forward strand.
ATATGCACTCTTGGATAGATACCTAGATGGGTTGTCAGAAGCAGTAACTGACGTGATGGTTAGTCATCCGGAACCCAAAGATCTAGATGAGGCTATTACGCTGTCTATTAAAATAGATAGGCGTCTGAGGTACAACAAGAAGGGCAGGTACCCCATGTACTCTAGGACTTCTGGGGCCAGTAGCTCGGCAGCAGTTGAGACTGAGGAGCCGATGCAGTTAGGCCACGGGCGCCTCACGGAGGCGGAAAGGTCAAGAAGACGCAGAGAGGGTCTTTGCATGTACTGCGGGGAAAAGGGCCACATTGCACAAAACTGTGGTAGGAAGTCGGGAAACTCCTCGGCTTAGGTGTGGTAGGGGGTACCACCCTAAGCGGAATTGTTTTACCTCCAAAACAAGAAAAAATTTTATTGCCCTGTTCCCTAAATTGGGAAGGGAAGAACTTTCCTACCACAGCATTTGTAGATTCCGGGTCAACAGCTAACTTTTTAGATTTAAGCTTTGCTTTAAGTTTAAATATCCCTGTACTTCCGGTAGGAAGACATTTATATGTTACAGCGATTGATGACACTCCTTTGCAAGGAAAGTCCCCACTGTGTCAGACACCTCCCCTCTCGCTGCAAGTGGGAGCTCTGCACAGGGAGGTCATACAGTTTTTCGTTTTAAAGATGTCTACCTCTACGGTGATACTAGGGTTGCCCTGGTTACGATTACATTCTCCTCAGTTTGATTGGGGGAATGGGCAGTTGACTACTTGGTCGCCTTATTGTACACAACATTGTTTACAGAATGTAGTTTTGTGTTCTACTAAGATTCAAGTGGAAGGAGTACCTCCACAATATCAGGAATATGCTGATGTCTTTTGTCCTAGGGCAGCAGATCAATTACCCCCCCATAGACCTTTTGATTGCCCAATAGATTTGAAACCAGGAACCGTGCCACCCAGGGGCCACCTATACAACCTCTCGTCCCCGGAAAAATTGGCCATGGACGAGTACATTCAGGAGAATTTGCAGAAGGGTTTCATCCGCCCTTCAAGATCTCCTGCAGGAGCGGGATTCTTTTTCGTTCAGAAAAAAGATGGTGGTTTGCGCCCCTGTATTGACTACAGGGGTCTAAATAAGATCACGATTAAGAATCGGTATCCACTACCGCTAATCGACGATTTATTTACACAGGTTCCCGGGGCTTCTGTTTTCACTAAGTTGGATCTAAGGGGGGCCTACAATTTGATCCGTATCAGGGAGGAAGATGAATGGAAGACGGCATTCAACACTCCCAAGGGGCATTACGAATACTTGGTGATGCCCTTTGGGTTGTGTAACGCTCCTGCAGTTTTTCAGGAGTTCGTCAACGAGATTTTTAGGGAGGTACTGGGTCGCTTTGTAATCGTCTACTTAGATGATATCTTAATATTTTCTAAAAATATCACGGAACACCGCCAACATGTGAAGTATGTGTTACAAAGACTCAGGGAGAATCAATTGTTTGCGAAATTAGAGAAATGTGTTTTTGAGGTAAAGGAGATTGCCTTTCTTGGTTACATTATCTCTACATCAGGGTTGTCCATGGATCCCAAAAAGGTCTCTGCTGTAAGGGATTGGCCACAACCATCTGGGCTTAAAGCACTACAGAGATTCTTGGGATTCGCAAATTATTATAGAAAATTTATCAAGGGGTTCTCTTCGGTGGTGTCTCCGCTTACTAATTTGACAAAAAAAGGGGCTGATGCCACTCATTGGTCAGAAGAAGCAGTTGTGGCATTTTCCTCTCTGAAAGAGGCATTCTGTTCTGCTCCCATATTACGTCATGTAGATGTTGCTTACCCATTTATAGTGGAGGTGGATGCCTCGGAGGTTGGAGTAGGAGCAGTATTGTCTCAACGTTCAGGACTTCAGGGCAAGCTTCATCCCTGTGCTTTTTTTTCCAGAAAATTCTCTCCTGCCCAGAGAAATTATGATGTTGGAAACAGGGAATTATTAGCCATCAAGCTTGCTTTTGAGGAGTGGCGCCACTGGTTAGAGGGGGCGGAGCATGTAATTACTGTGTACACGGATCATAAAAATTTACAGTACATTGAAAAAGCTAAAAGACTCACCCCCAGACAGGCTAGATGGGCTCTCTTTTTCTGCCGTTTTAATTTTATAATTACATTCACACCAGGGAGTAAGAACGTTAAAGCGGACGCCCTTTCTCGTTGTTTTGAACCTGAAACTGCTCCATCTCCTTCCTCAGAAAGTATTCTGTCGAAAGAGATCATCCTGGCAGCCACTGAGATAGTTGAAGACCTTCCTAGCCTCTTAAGTCCTTTTCAATTAGAAGTGCCAGAAGGGAAACCAAGAGGGGTTCTTTATGTCCCTTGTACTTTACGTCCCAAAGTGCTGCAGTTGTTTCATGGACACAAGAATGCTGGACACCCTGGCATTACCCGAACCCAAGAATTGTTGTGTAGATCTGTCTGGTGGCCATCTCTACAACAAGATTGCAAGGAATTTGTTAAGACCTGTACCGTCTGTGCCAGGAGCAAACCCTCCCGACTGGCTCCAGTTGGAACTTTGCAGTCTCTGCCCTCCCCTCAGGAGCCATGGACACATATTTCCATGGACTTCGTGGGAGAACTTCCAGATTCCAATGGAAAGACTGTCATATGGGTGGTCACAGACAGATTCAGTAAGATGGCCCACTTTGTGCCTTTGAGTGGTTTCCCTACTGCTCAAAAATTAGCAGATCTTTTTATTCAAAATATCTTTAAATTACACGGCATTCCAGAGAATGTTGTCTCAGACAGAGGGGTCCAGTTTGTCTCTAGGTTCTGGCGGGCCTTCTGTAAGGGGATGGGTATGTCGTTGTCCTTTTCATCAGGTTACCATCCACAGACCAACGGCCAGACAGAGAGGACCAATCAATCTTTGGAACAGTTCCTGAGATGTTATGTGGCGGACGCCCAACACCAGTGGGCGGAGTTTCTACCATTTGCTGAGTTCGCACATAACAATCTCAGGAATGAGTCCTCTGGTTATGCGCCTTTTCAAATTGTCAATGGGAAATCTCCCAAATTTTCTCCTTTGCCAGTGTCGACCTCTCCATTCCCTGTCCTGGAGGAGTGGCAGGAATCTTTCAAGAGGATTTGGGCTAATGTCGGAGAAAATTTAAAAAAGGCTTTCATCATACAGAAGAGGCAGGCAGATAAGAGACGGTCTGCGGAGTGGGAGTTTAAACCAGGAGACAGAGTTTGGATATCAACTCGTCATATAGCTCTGAGGCAGCCATCCGCGAAACTGGGGCCCAGGTATATTGGACCATATCCAATTTCCGAAAGGGTTAATCGTGTTACTTACAGAGTCAGGTTACCGCAGTCTCTAAAGGTGGGGAAAGCCTTTCATGTGTCACTCCTGAAACCAGCTGTTCAGGTGGATTCCCCCCCTCCTCACCCTGTCATGGTTGATGGTGAGCCTGAATGGGAGGTTGAGGAGATCTTGGACTCCAGACGAGTTCAGGGTTCAGTGCAGTATTTGGTGCATTGGAGAGGGTACGGTCTAGAGGAAAGATCCTGGGTCAAAGCAGGTGATTTACATGCTGATAAACTTAGGAGACGGTTCCATGAGCTCCATCCTGACAGGCCAGGTGGGACGTGTCCGGAGTCCACGCCTAGAGGGAGGGGTACTGTAACGAAAAATCTGCAACGCCGGATGGATTGCGGAAATATGGTCGCATCCAGTCCGGCAAGCGGACCTTCCAACGCGGGATGCGGAAATTCGTCCGCATCCGCTGCGCACACCCGTCCGAGCACTCTGCTCCAAACTCACCAACATGCTGTTCACCAGGGTTCTGCCATCTTGCCTCTAGGGGGTGCGGCCGCACACCAGACACGCCTTTATACTCTTAGAAAGCGTGTCAGCTGACCTGGAGGTCAGCTGACATTTTAGCCTGCTCTGATTGGTTGCTGCCTGGGGTGGAGACTTCTCTCCCAGGCAGTATATAAGGAAGTGCTTTTCAGTCACACTTTGTCTGTGTTTGCGATACCCTGTGTCAGCACTCAGACCTTAGACTAGATCCCAGGTGTTGAAACCAAGGACTTCACACCTAGACTAGGAGATTATTATTATTGTTATTGATTCTCTGTGTATGATTCTGTGCCTGTCTTGACTTCTCTTCTGCTTCCTGATTCTGTACTCTGCCAGCCCGTACCGTTAACGACTATTGGCTTGGTTCCTGACTATTCTCTCGTCTCACGTCTCTGTACTGTTGCCGCCTGTACTGTTGCCGAACCTCTTTCTGTCTGACCTTGCTCCCTTCAGTGGAACGTCTCCTACTGTTGGGTTATTATCTGAGGCTTGCCTCCCTGAGACGCCGGCCCTAGCAGACCGTTACTGCCAGAGGCCGAGATTCCTCCACTGCCACTTTGGGGGATCTCACACACGGGGTTCCCATTCAGAGGTAACCACACCTCTGAGGAATTGCCGTGTGGTGGATATTTCCACAACTTTGTGAATATTTACTGCTTTGTATATTTTCATGTTGTTCGTGTGTCCACTGCTTTACATCTACCCGCATTATTAGCAATTCCGCAGATTGCTATATAATCGGGTCTATCCTTGTATTATTGGCGATACTGCGGATCCCCAATAATCAAGGTTCGGGGTGTGACACTGGTCTGAGTAGATCATTTCAGGCACTTACCGTGTTAGTGAGCCTTCCGCTGATTTACCATCAGGAAGATACTTACTATTTCACTCTAACATATCTGCATTAGTGGTGATTCTGTATATCACCACTTAATCAGATATTTGTGCCTCTTGCTGACACCAATCGTTACACCTGTTCTCTGAGCAGTATCTCGTACTGCCCAGCATCCTCTAGGCGGGTGCTCTCCTCTAAGTATACGGTTGCACCAAACACTCATATTACTCAGGTGTCCAGAGGTTAGAGATATATCTGATTATCGGTGATACTGCAGATCATCAATAATCGGGTATATATCTGCATTCTCGGTGATACTGCAGATCACCGGTAATCAGATCCTCTCTGTGTTACACCGATCGTTACACCTCACTAGTGGGAAGCCTCTGGATAGCCCAGAGGATTTCCAGGTCTTTTTGAAGCCCATCATTACAGCGCCTTGGTTTCATAAGAGTGTGAGCGCTGCAATGGATGAGCGTGTCCAAACTAGGCAGGCATGAGTAAATTCTGAGCATGCATGGAGGAAAAAAGCCATGCACAAGCACCTTCATTGTACTGGGCATGCACGGTCCTTAGTTGCGCATGCCCAGTATGGACACACTCGTCCACGACATCGCTCACAAACTGAAGAAACGTATTCGATCAGAAATGGACATTGTTGCAAAATCTGTCGCCCTAGTCCTGTGCCTCGGGGGCCTTCCCAGAAATCCGGCCATGCTAGGAAGAGTCGCCCGACACCCGGCCCGGGTGTCGCCGGTAACGGGAGCCACCGGAGGGACACGGCCAGGAGCTAGGAGGACGCTGGGGGAGCTCGCGGCCTACGGTGGGCTGGAGGAGGCCCAAGGTAAGTGAATTATTTTATTCTAGCTACTGCTCAGGGTCCCTTTAAGGAGACAGAATTTGATACGTTTCTGAAATATGAGTGTCTGTTTAACACCAGCGAAGACTGCAATTTAAAGTTAACAGCATGATTCTGCCATATGTATCTTACTAAAGAGTCTGTGCTTGGACAATCTTACCATTATAGTCATCTCAACAATTTTAATCAATTTGTAAATGTTAAGCTGCCCAGTAGGCCTATCCTCCAAGACCTGCATTTAATAAATTGTGTTTTTGTTTATCAAGGTCTACACTAAACATTTGGGCTTTGATTTGGGCTCTTATGCAGCTTCCATGTATTCTTTGCTTACAGCTAGATTTAAGCCATCTAATTAAATTCCAGGTGGATTTGAAGCACAATCAAACAGTTATTTTTATTACTTGGGAATTTTGTATAAAATCTAATTTTGTTTAAATTGGTATCATCTGTATTAGCATAGTGATCTGCCCTTTTAAAGAAAAGAAATGCATGTTAATTTAAAAAGCCTTATGAAAAAAAAAATCTGGTGTTTTAATGACTAGCTTAGAAGAGAGAGAGAAAAAAAATCAAAGTAAGTTTAATCTGAATATGTTGCCTTTCACTTCCCAGCAGGATTGCTAAATTGCTCTGATTGTCTTTCACAGACACAGAAATTAAATGGAAATGATATCGTTCTTGCTAATACAAGGCAGAGACTCCGTTTCCCATCCACTTACATGACATTTTCATTACCCTAACAACATCTCACTGAATGCAGTCATCATTAGATTGCCCTGGCTCTCAGATTGGATAAGATAACAGCTTCAATTTAAAAAGAACATATTCGGGAATGCCATTTGAACATTCTTTGAATGCTGTCTATTGATTTCAAGTAGCTAGTGTTGAATATTGTACGTTTTGCTATTACATGGTGATTTTGTAAATGATAAAACGTGAAATGGCTCCTCAATAGAATCAACTGAAAGTCATCTTTCCCCACCCAGAGGAGAAACAGTAAATCTTGAAACAGACTAGAGACAATCTCAGGGCCTCAAAGTTCTTCTTCTGTATTCTATATTTGTGTATATTGCCCCTTGAGATTGCACTTAAAGGACAATTGAGGTGTGAGGTATATGGAGGCTGCCGTATTTATTTCCTTTTAAGCAGTATCAGTTGCCTGGCAGCTGTGCTGGTCTATTTGGCTGTAGTAGTGTCTGAATCACACCACAAACAAGCTTGCAGCTGATCTGGTGGAGGGTCTTTAACTTTATATGTTTAGATAGTAAATCAGCATAATTATGCATGGTGTAGGATTGTATTGACAGAAAGTCTGGATATATTTGGTCTTGTGACCAAAACGACTACACAATCCAACCATGTCAACTGAATATAAATATAAATAAAACTTGATATTAGGGAATGAAATAAAAGTTACTTTTTAGAAGCTTTTGATAGGATCCTAATTGTGTTTATGCAGCTAATCTTGTCAGAAGCACCTGATCTGCTGCATGCTTGTTCAGGGTCTATGATATTAGAGGCAGAGCATCAGCAGTATAGCCAGACAACTGGTATTCCTTAACCACTTGAGGACCACAGTGGTAAACCCCCCTAAAGACCAGCCTGTTTTTTTCATAATTGGCCACTGCAGCTTTAAGGCCAAGCTGCAGGGCCACACAACACAGCACACGAGTTATCCCCACCCACCCTTTTCTCCCCACCAACAGAGCTCTCTGTTGGTGGGGTCTGATCGCCCCCCTTGTGTTTATTTTTTTTAAATCAATATTTATGTTCATTGTTTTCTTCTGTTTTTTAATAATTCTGTTTTTGTTTTTTTAAAATCCTCTCCCTCCCCCCAGCCGACCAATCACGCGATCAGCTGTCATAGGCTTTTGCCTATGAGAGCCGATTGCTCTCTTGTCCCCCAGGGGGACAGCCATGTGAGGGGACAGCCATGTCACACGGCTGTCCCCAGTACAGCGCTGCTGCTGATCACAGTGCTATACTATGTAAATAGATGGCGATCACACCGTCTAACAGTCTCCTGAGCGGCAATAGCCACTCGGAGACTGAAGATGGGGCGGAGTTCTGCCCCCCGGGAAGGAGATGCGCGCACCCTGCGTGCAATCTCCTTCAGTTGCCGGCTCCAGGACCTGACGCCAATTGGCGTTAGGCGGTCCTGGGGCTGCCGCCATGGCCACGCCCATTGGCATGGGGCATTCGTAGAGTAGTTAAATGAAAAAAACATATGGCAGCTCCAAATACCTCTCACTTCAGTTGTCCTTTAATCAGATATTCTCCTTCAGAATGGAAAAGTAATACCTGATTAGAAAACAGAGCACCCCTTTAGGAGTCAAAATATATCCACCCAGGATGCTACCATCTAGCCATATAACACTATTTCTAGTCCTGTACAGATCCAAGGACATTTGATCCAAGTTTTGAGCCCTATGATATTTAATTGTAGATCACTGACCAGGAAAAAATGATGACCAATTGTTGTACAGTGGCAGTCATACTTGTGCCCTCTTATGGAGTGCCTATGAAGCTTCATTTGTTAGAAATTTGGTTTGTTAGAAGTTTGAGTTGGACTCCTTGTATAATAGGTAGTCAGAGGAGGACTTGACAGCCTTTGAGGAGTGGGAAAAGGTGTGTATGAGTTATGTAGCTGAGCTTACGATGGATTGGAGAGGTGTCAACTTATTTTCTGGGTGTACTGTACAGGGGACATCTACAGCAGTCTCTACAGAATGTGAGGAGAGTGCTGGACTTACTTAAAGAGAATCTGTATTGTTAAAATCACACAAAAGTAAACATACCAGTGTGTTAGGGGACATCTCCTATTACCCTCTGTCACGATTTCACCGCTTCCCGCCGCATTAAAAGTGGTTAAAAACAGTTTTAAAAAGTTTGTTTATAAACAAACAAAATGGCCACCAAAACAGGAACTAGGTTGATGTACAGTATGTCCACACATAGAAAATACATCCATACACAAGCAGGCTGTATACACCCTTCCTTTTGAATCTCAAGAGATCATTTGTGTGTTTCTTTCCCCCTGCAGATCTCATGCACTGAAGTTTCAGGCTGCTCGTTTCTTCCTGCAAACAGCTTTGCCCTTGTCTGTAATTCCTCATTATGTGAAAGCCCAGCCAGCTCAGAGGACGATTTATCCAGCTTGTAAAAGATAAGAGAGAAGAGAGAAGCTGCTCTTATCTAAATAACACACAGGCAGTGTGCATAGATTGGCCTGGAAGGGGGAGTACATAGCAGAACCACAACACTGAAGAACTTGGCAGCCTTCCAGACACAGGCTGACAAGTCTGACAAGAGAGAGATAAGTTGATTTATTACAGAGACTATGATAGTACAAAGTGCTGCAGTAAGCCAGAACACATTAAAATAGCTTTTGGAACTTGTAGGATGATAAAAAACAGGATGCAATTTTTGTTACGGAGTCTCTTTAAGACACTTTTTAAGATTTTGCTCTCAATATTTGCCTGGTGAAGTAGGAACCTAGCCCCGAGAAATGTTTTGCATTCTATGAGAGGGTTTTTTTTCGGTTTTTTTTTTTTTTAAATTAAAGCTATAATAATTTATGTCATTTTGAGATAAGTAGGCCAAAAGCTATGACCCCGCCCCCCAATTGGTCAACTCCCCAATGTGCCACTGTCACCACCCAGCTTCCATACAGGCCACTAGCGCACTAGTGCCCCATTTGTAAAGCTAGAAAAGTAAAAAGTATTCTGTGGCATTCCATGAGAAGAAAAAGCAACAGATGGAAATAGTCACTCACTGATTCCATGCATCATTGCAAGCCACTGAAGGGAGAAGGATGTGCTCATGTGCTGTAGTAGAGACAGGTACTAGATTGCAACAATGACAGAGGAGCTGGGCACTGTCCACAAACTGCATTTTTATTCCAGTGTGAATTATGAAGTGGTTACAGCAGATGTTGCTGGCCTTGCACCAGTGCCGTGAGGAGGGGATGGAATGCCAGGCACTAGGCAGACTGTAATAATGGGCACTTCATATCTGTAGACACTTGCTCACATTTGGTGCAGTGAGTGGGCAGTCTGGGAGAGCTAGTTAATAAAGAAGCGAGAAGTGCTACCAAAACGCCTAACCACATCTTCAGGAACTCACTGCTGGCTTTGGTCCAGTGTAACAAAGTAAATTCTATGTTCACCAAAAAGGGTCAAAGTGTGATTTAAATATTTAAAAACACTCTGGTGGCTATTCTTTACACTAGACGTGCCAATAGGGTTTATTACCATGGGCTCCTCAAGCTGGCCAAGGATAGGGCCTCTGGGAAGTAATGTTTTGCCCCTTTTCAAAGGCCAAGTAGGGGAGTTGGTTGAACCAAAAGGGTAAATTGCAGCTCCCTACCTACTCCAATGTCAGTGAGGATTATACAGATCATACACAAAAAAATGGTCAGAAATCTCAAGTGACCCCTGTGTGGAAACTAAACTATCTGCTCCACCCAGAATCACTTTTCACGGAGCTCTTACACTATCCCACATGCTGGTCTGTAGCAAATTCAAAGCCCCCACGCCTCTCAACTGGTTAGATAAAGCTAGACCTGAGGGGAACTATCATTGCGGGTATTGTTCTATATATACCCACGCCACGAATAACGGAATGCCGCAACATAAGACTTTGAGGTACCTACTGGGAGTTGAAGTCTCTGATTACATGCAGGACGAATTACGTAGTCTACACAGAAATGTGATCTTGTGGTTTCTTCTAAATTGGGAAAATAACTAGACCAATGAGAAATTGCATCCAGAAGCATTACCACATGGCTAAAAGTTGCCCTTGCATTATCAAACATATTCATGATTGTCACGGGAGTAATCCTAGTTGTTTAAAATTCGCTAGGCTTAAAGGGATACTGTAGGGGGTCGGGGGAAAATGAGTTGAACTTACCCGGGGCTTCTAATGGTCCACCATAGACATGCAGTGCCCGCGCAGCCACTCACCGATGCTCTGGCCCCGCCTCCAGTTCACTTCTGGAATTTCAGACTTTAAAGTCTGAAAACCACTGCACCTGTGTTGCCGTGTCCTCGCTCCCGCTGACGTCACCAGGAGCATACTGCGCAGGCTCAGTATGGTCTGTGTCTGCACAGTACGCTCCTGGTGACATCAGCGGGAGCGAGGACATGGCAATGCAGGCGCAGTGGTTTTCAGACTTTAAAGTCTGAAAATCCATAAGTGAACCGGAGGCAGGGCCGCAGCATCGGTGAGTGGCTGCGCGGGCACAGGATGTCTGCGAGGGACCATTAAAAGCCCCGGGTAAGTTCAACTCATTTTACCCCGACCCCCTACAGTATCCCATTAAGAGGGTGCCTCCTTGTAGACATGGAAAAAGCTGTAACCTGGGTATTTTGATGAGTCCCACCTGATCCTTAAAACAGGCACTCTAGGATAGTTAAAGAGGAAATCCAGTGAAAATAATGTAATAAAAAGTGCTTTATTTTTACAATAATTATGTAAAAATGATTTAGTCAGTGTTTGCCCATTGTAAAATCTTTTAAATCCCTGATTTAGATTCTGACATTTATCACATGGTGACATTTTTACTGCTGGCAGGTGCTGTAGCTGCTGCTTGCTGTTTTGGCAGTTGGAAACAGCTGTAAACAGCTATTTGCCACAATCAAATGAGGTTCACAGGCAGGAAACTGCCAGGAGTACCATGGTCCTCAGAGTTTCTTGTGGGAGGGGTTTCACCACAATATCAGCGATACAGAGCCCCCTGATGATCCGGTTGTGAAAAGGTATCCGCTACTGATGGGATGAAGTTCAATTCTTGGTCACGGTTTCTCTTTAAGTCTAAATGAATATTTGGAATTGGCATGTTTCGTTGAAGAATAGGTTCTGATACTCATATACATTTCTTACAAAACATCCCTTAGAATGGTCCTCTATAAGACATTTGTGGTTGTCTCTACATACCTTCCTCTTCCCCATTCCTCCTCCCCCATTTCCTTCCCTTTTATCACTGTAATTGTAATCTAACATCCCTTTTGCTCCTGCCTTTCTTCTTTCTCACTGCCCTTTATCTATCTTCTTTTCCCTTTATTTCTGTCACTATATTTTCCAATTGGTGTGTGCGTAGCTGCATGCACTAAGTGTGGCAGAGATAAGCCAGCAAACCCTCTCTTTCCCTCCATCCCTCCCACCCCCTTCGACCATTCTACATGCAGCCTGGCTTTCCCTCTTGCCTTTCCTTCCCCTTCCCCTTTCCTATCTGTGCTGTTGATTGATTAAAAGGGTGTTTTTTTATATTTAAATTGCACTTTGGCACTTGTTTTAGTGAATATAGCATTCACTTTGCTACACTGAACCCAAAGCCAGCAATTAATTCCTGTAGGCATGGTTAGGTGTTCTGGTGGGAGGTGCTTCTCCTTTCTTTATGATACATTCTCCCGGACTTCCCCCATGCCTGAACCAAATGTGAGTATGCATCTACAAATGCAAAGCTGCCATTGTTAATGTCCACCTAGTGCATGGCGTCCCATCCCCTTCTCACAGTAGCGGTGTAACATACTGATACACCATCAGCAACATCTGCTGTAACCACTTTATTTCATGCTGGAATAAAATTGCAGTTTATGGACAGTGCCCGGCTGCTTTCTCATTGTTGCCATTTGGAAAACTGCCAGGGCCACCAGAGAATGCAATCCAGAGTAAGGGCATGTAGCTACAGTATATATACTGTAGTATGCTCTGCAGCACACTCTACATACAGGGACCCCTCCCACACATTCACCAGCAGTATATCTCCCCCAGATAGGCCAAACACCCTACTTTACCCAGAAAATGTAATTGTCATAAAGTCAGCCTATCCACTGTTTTATATGGTATCTTTATGCATTCCTTTCTAGGGCAGTGATGGCAAACCTTTTAGAGGCTGAGTGCCCAAACTGCGACCCAAAATCCACTTATTTATTACTGAGTGCCAACACGGCTATTTATACTGAATCCTGCGATTTTAGTAAAAAAAAAAATACAACTAATGTGTTAAAGGCCACTCTACATTTAAAATTCAGCAATTACACGTATGAAATGCAGCAATTACCCTCATATAAAAAAGCAGCAATTACCCTCACATATGAAATGAATTAATTACCCCACATTTGAACTGCATCATTGCCCTACCTTTAAAATATATCAACCAGCCCCACAAATGAATTACAGCAATTACCCCTAATTTTAAATGCATCAATCGTCCCTAAAAATGAACTGTAGATATTATGCCACATTTAAAATGCATCAGTCACCCCAACAAATGAAATTACCCCACATTTAAAGTTCATCAATCTTTGCCACAAATGAGCAGCAATTACCTCATCCTGGCATCCAGTTCCTCCCCCTTATGAATGCCACCCTGGCTAAACCTCTTTGAGTTCTCAAGAGGTAGGTAGCGGCAGCTGGGCAGGAGGATAGATAGGGAGGGAAAGTAGGTAGAGAGCAAAATAAGCTGTGAATTGAAGGTAAGGTAGGTAGAGAGATTAGGTAGCTGATGTAGGACAGGAGGGAGTGTAAGTAGGTAGGTAAAGTAGCTGTAGCTGGGCGGAAGTATAGGTAGGCAGGTTAAGTAGCTGTGGCTGGGGGTAGGAAGGGTAGGTAAAGAGATTAGTTAGCTGCTGTAGGACAGGAGGGAGTGTAGGTAGGAATGTAAGGTAGCTGCAGCTGGGCGGAAAAATAGGTGGTGAGGTTAAGTAGTTGCGGCGAGGGTGGAAAAAAAGAGTAGGTAGGTAGGGAGGGAGGGAGGTTGGGTAGCTGGAACTGGAAGAGAGAGTAGGTACAGAGATCAGATAGCTGCTGTAGGATAGAATGGAGTGTAGGTAGGTAGATAAGGTAGTTGCAGCTGGGCAGGAGGATAGGTGGGGAGGCTAAGTGATTGTGGCTGTGGGGGGAGGTGTAGGTAGGGAGGGAGGTTAGGTAGCTGTGACTGGAGGAGAGGGTAGGTACAGAGATCAGGTGGCTGCTGTAGGACAGAACTGAGTGTAGGTAGGTAGATAAGGTAGTTGCAGCTGGGCAGGATGATAGGTGGGGAGATTAAGTAGTTACACCTGGAGAGAAAGAAGTGTAGGTAGGTAGGGGGATTAGGTATCTGCTGCAGGACAGGAAGGAGAGTAAGTAGGTAATGTGGTAAGGTAGCTGCAGCAACGGAGTAGGTAGAATAGGTAGATGTTGCTGGGTGGGATGTATGGAAGGGTAGGTACTTACGATTTGGGTGGGAGGTACTGCGGTTAGGTAGTTGCACCTGAGTGGGCTGTAGGGATGGTAGGTAGCTATGACTGGGCAGGTATATGCAGGGTAGGTAGCTGCAGGGGCCAAGAGGTAGGGTAAGTACATGCGTCAAGGTGGGTGGGGAAAGATAGGTTAAGAGGGTAGGTGCTGCATGATGTTGCTGGGTGGGCAGTAGGAAGGGTGGGTAAGTGCTGCTGGGCACGAGGGTGAGGAAGTAGGGTGGGTAGTGAGAGAGAGAACAGGGTTGTGAGAGAGGGAGTTCATTGATAGACAGTGAGGGATGTGAGAAAGAGGAGGATAGTGAGAGGAAAAGAGTAGTAAGAGACAAGAGATAGTTTAAAAAAAAAAAAAGAGAGAGAAAGAACCGTGCAGTCAGACTTGTTTTTTTTTAGCTACAGACTGTCAGGGAACATCAAAACAGTGAATCACTTACTCCACAGGGAAAAAAATTATTTCGAAGAAGAAAATACAGCTTCTCTTTCTCCAATTAAACACTCTGGGAGCCTCCACTTCATAAAGATCATGAAAGGAGATATCGAGTGGAGGGGGCGGGACCGGCTGAACTAGTGAAGCATCTCTGCTTCTGTTCCCGGGCGGAACTACAAGTTAATTGTCGGAGGGATTGATGCGCAGTGAGGTGGCAGGTCTAAATTAATTAGTCCTCCTTCACCTGCCTGCCTCTCTGCACTGTAAAAATCCAAGGTTTCCATAGGGGAGAAGGAAGGGGAAATTATTTTGTTTAATGGTGAAAAAAACAAAAACAAATCTGCAGTATAGCAGCGGTGGCAGACAGTAGCATGTGTTAGAACCTGCTTCTATATCACCTTGCTTCGACACCAGTAACTTCTTACAGTTACGTCTCACAGACTGTGAGATCACTTGACTCTCCACACAGCAAGCAGGAGATAGACTTTCTCAGGCTTCTTCAATGTTTACGTTATTTATTCAAGTAACAGAAATACAGATAGATACAGTTTTTCATCTCCTGGCAAAGCAGACTTCCATGTTGCGTTACAGCTGCGTGAGTACCTTCCTGCTGAAGGTACCCAGGTCTTCTTGTATCTACTCTATGTTACATCTAGACTACCTATGTACAGCATACATTATATCAGATTACAGAAAGGAAGCACATACTTAGAGGTCCCAGTCAGCCTTGCGAGCTATTGCGAAAGTAAAGAGCAGAATGAGCTCCCATAGCTCCCTCAGCCTTTCATACTGACTAGGAAAGAGTTAAATATGACATCATCTTCGCCACCCCCTAGATCAGACTATTGGTGGACCCACTCGTGGTGTCATCATACACACCTACTTGATTAATAATCAATGAGGCTTCTGACCTATATGCAGGAATGTGGATATTTACATAATATGGCTGATGTTTATTGTTCTAGTGGCGGTACATGCGCAGGTCAGGGAGACCTGCGGCCTTGTACTAGAACAGCTTCTTGGTATGTTCTAGTTCTGCTGACAGAACTGCAGATTTTCTCTCTCAGAGAAAATCCCCTTAAAGGGCCGATCTGCACTCCAAGCCTTTTTGACTAACTCAGTCCAAATAACTGAGGCCTACTTAAATTATAACAGCATGCATGCCCACAGAGAGGGCTCAGAGTGCCACTTCCGGCACGCGTGCCACAGGTTCGTCAACGCTGTTCTAGGGCAACTGTACGGTGGAAAGACTAATATCATTTATAATGGTTTCATTTATTTTATGGCATCTGCTGTTGCACCTCTTTACAAATAAAGTAATGACAGGAGAAAAAAAACACCTTTGCACAACAAGAAGAATATACAAATGAACATAACAAAAACTACTAGGAAAAATGTATAACAGAAGAGAGAGTCCTGACTGCACTGATTTATATACTGTAGGTAGTTACAATGATCGCTAGAAATTCTCAGATTTATCAGCAAATAGTTTCTGCATACTGCATTACCCGCTGTATTGCTTCCCACCACACAGAAAGAAACCAATTCATACAGAACCAAGTGACTTTTTCATTCTCCGGAAACCTGTTTTTATACTTTTTATTCTTCTTAAGAAGAATACTTCATAGAGACAGCTTGTACTCTGCTTATGAATGCTTAGACAAAGTGTTAAATACGTTTGAAATCACAGCCTACACTAATTTTTACACATTTGTCTAATTATCCTTTAGAGTGTCAAGACTAATCTCCTATATGTTTTGTTAACTAGACCGAAATATGGGAATTCATTTTAGAAGGTATAGTATTTCTGGGGGTTTGAATGCAAAAACCTTTCAAATATTAACGACTCAGGGAAGTTACATTTGTGATAGATACATTTTTATGTTTTCTTTAACATGGACGTATAATTTAGATAATTTAATTTCCTCTAAATGTAAAAACTGAAAAGAAAACAACTGAACTGTAGCTTTATAACCAAAAATGGTCTATTGCTTAAGCCATTTTTCTAAAAATGATTTCAGCTAGCTTTCATAAGCCTTATTAATAATCAGTCCCGTGGGCAGAAGATTGTATGGGAATTAGAAGCAGCTGGAAGAAATTACTCAGTTTTATTAGCAATTTTCCTGCTTTTATCAGCTAAACATGAGGAATAGAAGTAGTGATTCCAGCATGGTCTATCTGGAACCCTCGCTGAGTGAGCAAGTAATCATTTGTAAGCTGCTCATGGTAATTGAAAGTTAGATGTGTCCCCTGTGTGTCCTTCATTAGGTTGTTATGTAACTTGCATCATTTAGACTGTATAATAAATGAGTTCAATGAGAAGGATACATCTGTAGAGTCTCGGTGATCTTGAGCTGGGTTCTGTCTGCTGGGTTGTGGTCAGGAGGTTAAAAACATTCTATAAATACCACATCAACATATTAAAGAAACCAGTACCTTGGAGTTCATGTATGAACCCAAAAGAGTTTGCATCTCAGCAGGCTAATATGTAGACCTGGATTAGCAATCATAAGCAAATTTACTTTAACAGTAACCTTCAAGACTTCGGATAAAGAATGTTTTTCATGTGAAAGTATGCATTTTCTAATCACTCATTAAGCATTTTGAACTTTAAATGTGAAAAGTAGTTATTTTGTATGACTCAGGTTTTCATACCGCCATGTATATTTGATAATTTTATGTGTATGAAGTCTGGGTTAACTAAATATGGCTATAGATCAACAAGTTCCAAAACTGTTAAGATATATCACATACCATTCAGCCTAGATCAGGGGTCTCAAACTCAATTTACCTGGGGGGCCGCAGGAGGCAAAGTCAGGATGAGGCTGGGCCGCATAAGGAATTTCACAATCGCGGCGCATCGCCGCCTCTGCCCGCCCCTCTTACTCTTCCTTCACAGAGAGGGGCGGGGAGAAGTGGCGATCCGTGCGGCGATTGACGTCAGGAGGGGCAGAGCTGAAGCCGAAAGCTCTGCCCCTTCCAGGAAATGCCGGCGGATTGCCCCCCGGGCGATTTGGGGGCTCTGCAGCCCTCGTTTAGCGGCGGGGATGCGGCGGATTACTAGGGAGCACTGAAGCGAACTATAAGGAAGCTTTTTCCAGCGAGGGCCACAAAATATTGTATCGAGGGCCGCAAATGGCCCGCGGGCCGCGAGTTTGAGACCCCTGGCCTAGATGTTACCTCAAGAGAAGCAGTGATCTCCTGATATAAATGGTGGAAGTACTACCTATTTATGGAACTCTCATTGCCACCAACTTGGGAAGGTTGTACTGGGCACAGCAGATCAGAATCAATTTTGAATGCATCTAAAGCTACCATTGCTAACAAGAAATGCATACCCGGTGTGCAATGTGTCTTATATTTTGGGGGGGATCAAAAAAAATGCAATATCATAATATATAAGCTCATTTTGACATTTTGGATTGTTTATAAAAGCACTGTAGAACCCAATATTATGTTTAGACAAATGTAAAGGAAAAAATAGAATAGCAACTCAGTTCTTTGCATTGATAAGTTGGTTAAATAAGGGCAAAATATAACAAACAATAATGTTAAATGAATTGAATATTGGCGTGAAAATCAAGAAAGTAATAACAGCTGAAAGAATTTAATTTACATTCAGATGTTAAATGACATGCATTTATGTTAGACAAATATTGTCTGCAAGAGGTTAAAGAGAACCTGAACTGAAAATAAAAAGTCAAAATAACCATACACAGGTCATACTTATCTCCCGTGTAGTCTACTACTCAATCTCTTTCTCCTCTCCTGCGTCCCATTTGTCCACTGTGATCAATGGATTTCTCTGTCCTCCATTTTAAAAATGGCCATTACCCCCTAGCAGCTCTTGGTCAGCACACAGTTAAACTGTAATATCACCCACTTGAGCCATAGGGAAACATGGGCATTACCTTGCACATTCAGTTGTAACTGTCAGCTGCTGATATATAACTGACAGCAACTGGTATATTTCAGTTCTGACAAAATATGGTCAGAACTGGAAGGGATCACTGTAAGAAGAAAATGGTGAGCTTCTGAGAGGAACTGATGGTGAGGTTAGTATGCAATATTCATTTGCAGCTACCAGCTACCTCATCTGTTTATTTTAAATAATTTTCCTCAAAATTCTATATTTGATCAGTGCGCTCCTCAATAGATATTCTAAATGTTAATAAATCTCTGTCTGGTCGGATCGCTATTTTTCAATTGTGTGTGTCACACTACGTACAAAATTTCTATTCTATGGAAACAGCGCTCAACAACCCACATATTAATACACAAGATTCCACATTTAAAAAAGTCCACAACTAGTGTTGGGCGAACAGTGTTCGCCACTGTTCGGGTTCTGCAGAACATCACCCTGTTCGGGTGATGTTCGAGTTCGGCCGAACACCTGACGGTGCTCGGCCAAACCGTTCGGCCACATGGCCGAACTAAGAGCGCATGGTCGAACGTTCCCCGAACGTTCGGCTAGCGCTGTGATTGGCCGAACGGGTCACGTGGTTCGGACCCGAACGCGCTCTGATTGGCCGAACTGTCACGTGGTTCGGGTAAATAAATACCCGAACCACGTCATATCTCCGCCATTTGTCTGTGGGTTTAGCTTTGGGTAGGCAGGCAGGGTAGTTCGCGCTCCAGCCACGCTAGCCAGGGTCCCCCCTGTCATTGTGTCGCTGCTGGGAACAGTAGTACACCGCTCGCTCAGCCACACTATATAGCATTCTGTTTACTGCCACTCTGTGTACCTCGCTCAGCCACATTATATAGCATTCTGTTCACTGTTCTGTGTCTGCTGGGAATAGTGGTACACCGCTCGCTCAGCCACACTATATAACATTCTGTTTACTGTTCTGTGTCTGCTGGGAATAGTGGTAAACCGCTCGCTCAGCCACACTATATAGCATTCTGTTTACTGTTCTGTGTCTGCTGGGAATAGTGGTACACCGCTCGCTCAGCCACACTATATAGCATTCTGTTTACTGTTCTGTGTCTGCTGGGAATAGTGGTACACCGCTCGCTCAGCCACACTATATAGCATTCTGTTCACTGTTCTGTGTCTGCTGGGAATAGTGGTACACCGCTCGCTCAGCCACACTATATAGCATTCTGTTTACTGTTCTGTGTCTGCTGGGAATAGTGGTACACCGCTCGCTCAGCCACACTATATAGCATTCTGTTTACTGTTCTGTGTCTGCTGGGAATAGTAGTACACCGCTCGCTCAGCCACACTATATAGCATTCTGTTTACTGCCACTCTGTGTACCTCGCTCAGCCACATTATATAGCATTCTGTTCACTGTTCTGTGTCTGCTGGGAATAGTGGTACACCGCTCGCTCAGCCACACTATATAGCATTCTGTTTACTGTTCTGTGTCTGCTGGGAATAGTGGTACACCACTCGCTCAGCCACACTATATAGCATTCTGTTTACTGCCACTCTGTGTACCTCGCTCAGCCACATTATATAGCATTCTGTTCACTGTTCTGTGTCTGCTGGGAATAGTGGTACACTGCTCGCTCAGCCACACTATATAGCATTCTGTTTACTGTTCTGTGTCTGCTGGGAATAGTGGTACACCGCTCGCTCAGCCACATTATATAGCATTCTGTTTACTGTTCTGTGTCTGCTGGGAATAGTAGTACACCGCTCGCTCAGCCACACTATATAGCATTCTGTTTACTGCCACTCTGTGTACCTCGCTCAGCCACATTATATAGCATTCTGTTCACTGTTCTGTGTCTGCTGGGAATAGTGGTACACCGCTCGCTCAGCCACACTATATAGCATTCTGTTTACTGTTCTGTGTCTGCTGGGAATAGTGGTACACCACTCGCTCAGCCACACTATATAGCATTCTGTTTACTGCCACTCTGTGTACCTCGCTCAGCCACATTATATAGCATTCTGTTCACTGTTCTGTGTCTGCTGGGAATAGTGGTACACCGCTCGCTCAGCCACACTATATAGCATTCTGTTTACTGTTCTGTGTCTGCTGGGAATAGTGGTACACCGCTCGCTCAGCCACACTATATAGCATTCTGTTTACTGTTCTGTGTCTGCTGGGAATAGTGGTACACCGCTCGCTCAGCCACACTATATAGCATTCTGTTTACTGTTCTGTGTCTGCTGGGAATAGTGGTACACCGCTCGCTCAGCCACACTATATAGCATTCTGTTTACTGTTCTGTGTCTGCTGGGAATAGTAGTACACCGCTCACCCGCCACTGTATAGCATTGTGCTCTGTGTCGCTGCTGGGAATAGTGGTACACCGCTCACCCGTCACTGTATAGCATTGTGCTCTGTGTCGCTGCTGGGAATAGTGGTACTGTATAGCATTTCTGTACTGCCACTGTACTGCTGCCAGTCAGCGTGTACTGTAAGGATAAGTGAAATGAGGAAGAAATCCGGTGAAAGAGGGAGGGGCAAGGGAAGAGGTGTTTCCCCTGACGGTTCACGTACAGGCCACAGGGGAGCACCCAAGAAAACCCACTCAATACCGCCCATGTTGTCCAGGACAACAACCCTCACAAATCCAAAAGAACAGGACCAGATAATTACTTGGATGGCCTCTCAAGCGTCCAGCAGTGGGTTAAGCAGCACCAGCACATCACGCACGAGGTCCGAGTCCTCAGCCAGTTACAAGGAGCCAGTGGGCACAAAGCTGACACAACCGGCAGCGACACCACGCACACAACTGCCAGATAACCAGTCCGATGAATTACCTCAGGACACAATGGGGTATTCGCAGGAGCTATTCCCAGCCCAACAAACTTCCACCTTTCAAAGGTCAATGGAGGAACAGCCAGAAATGTTGTGCCTGGATTCACAACCGTTAACTGTGGGAAATGCACCGCACACTGAAATACAAGGCGAGTCCGAGGAGGACTCGGAAACCCAAATCCCAGAGCAATTTGGGCAGGAGGGGTTGCAATTGCAGGAGGTCGGCCGACAAGATCTGGAAGACGACGTTGGAGTGTGCTGCGCAGAGGTTGTTGTGGGGAGCTCTACTCCACGGCGGCGGCCCACAATGACATATGACGAGTTTGAGGAGATGGAAGAGGAGGGTATGGACAATGTGGACAGAGACCCAGATTTTGTTTGTGAACGAGAACATCGCCGTCGTAGCAGCAGCACAGATGAGTCTGTTGAAGAACCCACTGCTGCACGAGTTCGCCTTGTGCCACAAGGTAGGCGGCGCGCAATTTCAGGCACCACAAGCGTGGAAGTTCAAGTGAGAGGCAAAAGAGGAGCAAACAGAAATCGCCAGCAAGGAGGCAGGTGCTCCAAAGTCTGGGCTTTCTTTGAAGACTGCACTGAGGATGTTACCATGGCGATTTGCAAGGTGTGCAAGACCCGCCTGAGCAGGGGGAAAAGTATTAACAACCTCTCCACCACCAGCATGAGCCGTCACATGCTATCCAAACATCCCACTCTGTGGGCAAACGCGTCAGGACAGGGTACCAGCAACAACACTGCCTCCCTTGGGTTCACCAGACTCACCACCAGACCCGCCTCAGCAGCAGCAGTAGCCCAGCCATTGCGTGGTTCACAACATTCACAAACATCAGACGACGCTGACACTGTCACTTTCCGGAGTAGTGCTCTTGAGGTCTCCCAGTGTTCATCAAACACAACAACCAACAGCCCTTCCGTGTGCAGCGCTACGGTTCAGTTGTCTGTGTCGGAGATGTTTGAGCGCAAGAGGAAATTGCCAGCAAATGACCCCCGGGCCGTGGCAGTAACAGCCAGCATAGCCAAGCTTCTGGCCTGCGAAATGCTGCCATATCGAGTGGTGGAGACAAACAGCTTCAAGGGCATGATGTCAGTGGCCATCCCACGTTACGTGGTTCCCAGCCGCTACCACTTTGCGCGCTCTGCAGTGCCTGAGTTGCATGAGCATGTGGTCAGCAAAATAACCCGAAGCTTGAAGAATGCCGTTGCCTGCAAGGTTCACCTCACCACTGACACCTGGACGAGTGCGTTCGGCCAGGGTCGATACATCTCCCTTACCGCGCACTGGGTGAACCTTGTGGAGCCTGGCAGCGATTCCTCACCTGCTACGGCACGGGTGTTGCCCACGCCACAAACAGCTGCACCGCCGTCCCTCCCACTGGATAACAACAGCAGCACCTACCTCTCTGACTCCTTCTCCTCCAACGCATCTCAAAGCTGTACCTCATCCGGAAACGCTAACCCAGCAGCAGTAGGATCGTGGAAGCAGTGCAGCACAGCTGTTGGCATGTGTCAGCAAGCGTTGCTGAAGCTAATCTGCCTTGGGGATAAGCAGCACACAGGGGAGGAAATTTGGAGGGGAATAAAGGAACAGACGGATTTGTGGCTGGCACCGCTGGACCTGAAACCGGGCATGGTTGTGTGTGATAATGGGAGTAATCTCATTCGCGCTTTAAGGTTGGCTAAGCTGACACACATCCCTTGCCTGGCGCACGTGATGAACCTAGTAGTTCAGCGGTTCCTGAGGACATACCCAGGCGTGGCCGATCTTCTGTTGAAGGTGCGTCGAGTGGCCAAACATTGTAGAAATTCCAGTACTGCTTCGGGGGCACTCGCCAAGATGCAGGAGCGCTTCAATCTCCCCCACCATTGCTTGCTGTGTGATGTCCCTACGCGCTGGAATTCTACTCTGCACATGCTAGCCCGCTTTTGCGAGCAGAAGAGTGCAGTGGTCCAGTACATGACGGCGCAGTACCGAGGCGCATCCGGCCAGCTGCCAAGCTTCTGTGGATCCGATTGGGCCAACATGTTGGACCTCTGCCAAGTCCTCCAAAATTTTGAGCAATCCACGTTGCTTGTGAGCAGTGACAACTCTTCAGTCAGCATTACCATACCACTGCTGTGTTTACTGAAGAGGTCGATGTTAAAAATCAAGGAAACAGCTGTCATGATGCAACTGGGGGAATCTGAAGGAGAAAACGATCAGCGTGATGGTACCAACATCAGGCCATCCGCCTCAGGGAACGCTGGCCCCAGCAGCTATGACGAAGAAGAGGAGGAGGAACAGCTGGAGTTGGAGCAGGAATTTCATGCCACCACTGACGAGGGCCAGAGCGGTGCACGTTGGACTTCCACAATTCAACGCGAATGGTCAGCAGAAGCAGACCAGGAGGAAGGTGACGACTATGATGCATCACAACAACTATCACAACGCTCACAAGAGGATGATGAGGATTCTGGTAGGACTCTGGCACACATGGCTCAATTCATGCTAGACTGCATTGAACGTGACCCACGCATTGTGCGCATTCTGGACAACACCAATTACTGGGTTTATACCCTTCTGGATCCACGGTACAAACACAATGTTCCAAAACTGCTTGAAGAAAGAGTCAGACAGGTCAAAATGGAAGAATACCAGCAGGCCCTTGTGGAGACTTTAGAGAGGAGATTGACATCCTCCCCCTCCTCTAGCCAGTTGTACGCAGACAGACTGACTTCCGCAAACCCAGGACGACCAGGAGGGCAGCAAACAACGCAAGCCGCAGCTAGTATCCAAAAGGGAACGGTATCGGCAGTGTCCTTGGAGTGGGAAAATTTTCTGACACCCATGCAGCAGCAGCCCACTGAACAGCAAGCGTGCAGATCCACCTCCAACACTGATCGCCTGGAGAAGATGGTCAAGGACTACATGTCAGATGACGTAGCTGTGTCGAACAATCCATCTGCACCCTTCAACTATTGGGTATCGAAGCTAGACACCTGGCACGAACTGGCAATGTACGCAATAGAGGTGCTGGCTTGCCCGGCAGCCAGCGTTATGTCGGAACGCTGTTTCAGTGCTGCCGGAGGCATCGTCACAGATCGGCGTATCCGCCTCTCTACAGAAAATGCAGACCGTCTGACTCAAATTAAAATGAATCAATCCTGGATTGGAAATGACTACGCAACACTCCAGGACCCCAACCAAGTAACATGACCAATGAACATCTGGGATGGTGTAGCGTTTCCGGTCCCTGTTTATTGAACCTCTCATCTGTATTACATTTATGACTGCATGGCGGCAAAAAGCATTGCTGCTATATCCGCACGCTTTTTGTCCTCATGCAAGGCCTGGGTTGTTGTGTCTCAAAAACCGTGGCCTTCTCCTCCTGCGCCTGCTCCTGTTCCATCACGTCTGCTGCTGCTGGGTTAGCGTTGCCGCGTGGTCCCTGTTTATTGAACCACTTATCTTTATTACATTTATGACTGCATGGCGGTAAAAAGCATGCTATCCGCACGCTTTTTGTCCTCATGCAAGGCCTGGGTTGTTGTGTCTCACAAAGCGTGGCCTTCTCCTCCTGCGCCTCCTCCTGTTCCATCACGTCTGCTGCTGCTGGGTTAGCGTTGCCGCGTGGTCCCTGTTTATTGAACCACTTATCTTTATTACATTTATGACTGCATGGCGGTAAAAAGCATGCTATCCGCACGCTTTTTGTCCTCATGCAAGGCCTGGGTTGTTGTGTCTCACAAAGCGTGGCCTTCTCCTCCTGCGCCTCCTCCTGTTCCATCACGTGTGCTGCTGCTGCTGCTGCTGGGTTAGCGTTGCCGGTCCCTGTTTATGGAACCTCTTATCTTTATTACATTTATGACTGCATGGCGGTACAAAGCATGCTATCCGCACGCTTCTTGCCCTCATGCAAGGCCGGGGTTGTTGTGTCTCACAAAGCGTGGCCTTCTCCTCCTGCGCCTCCTCCTGTTCCATCACGTGTGCTGCTGCTGGGTTAGCGTTACCGGTCCCTTTTCCTGGAACCTCTTATATGTATTACATTTATGACTGCATGCCGACAAAAAACATGTTACCTGTGCAAAGAAAACAGACATTTCCCGCATTTAAAAGACAGTTTTCCCTTTGAAACTTTAAAATCGATTTTCTCAAAAACTATAAGCTCTTTTTGCTAATTATTTTTTTCCTCTTGTACCCACTCCCAAGGTTCACATACCCTGTAAATTTGGGGTATGTAGCATGTAAGGAGGCTTTACAAACCACAAAAGTTCGGGTCCCCATTGACTTCCATTATGTTCGGAGTTCGGGTCGAACACCCGAACATCGCGGCCATGTTCGGCCTGTTCGGCCCGAACCCGAACATCTAGATGTTCGCCCAACACTATCCACAACACCCTCAATAGGTGTGATCCACAGGTATCTAGTTAATAGTCCAACCAATAATTCTTCATATACAGTTCATAGCAGTAATGATATATTCTCACCGGAACAATAGGCCAACCACTAACGATTAGCAATCGCGTTTTTGGACCATGCCAGCACACGAACTCCTCCACTGATATAGGACTCCTCAGATGTGTGTATGCATGTCATATGAAAGAGAGACACAGCAATAGTGTGATACCGTTTACAGAGCATACACTATCCAGCACCACCAGTGCTCCCACTCCACTCACGGGTCACCCTAAAGTGCCTCCACCAGCTATGCACTCAAGCCTCTCACCAGATAATATGGCCGACCCTTCACAGACCAGCAGCTCTAGCTTGTTGTGATGACTTTCTCTTGTGTCAGCAAAGAAATGATCTAGGGCTCAAACAGGTGTACCATAGCGTAATTCCATTTAATAAAATATATTAAAAAGAGCAAGTGCACTTACAAACATCCAGTTAAAATGCGCATATAAAACAATCCTCGAGGTGATCCAGCGTCTGACCGGCTCCTACAGCGCCGCCCGACTAGTTTCGTCACTTGGACTCATCAGGAGCTACGGAAGGACGCTTACAGGTCGCATGAAACAAAAAGTTACTGTTGCCATCTTGTGGCCAAATAGTAAAACTACACCCTAACCATTTTTTACACACAAATAAACTAGTTTTACACAAAAAATTAACTCCATACCTCCCACACTCCCCAATTTATTTATTTTTGTAATTAAAAAAAAATAAAAAATTTACAATTTAAAAAAAAATACATAAATAGTTACCTTAGGGACTGAACTTTTTAAATATTTATGTCAAGAGGGTATAGCACTG
This sequence comes from Hyperolius riggenbachi, assembly GCF_040937935.1. Lineage (NCBI taxonomy): Eukaryota > Metazoa > Chordata > Amphibia > Anura > Hyperoliidae > Hyperolius > Hyperolius riggenbachi. The sequence goes on from NC_090647.1 coordinate 302,331,536, forward strand.
TTATTTTATAAACTATGGTCTTGTAATTAGGGATGGACGCAAAACTGAAAAAAATGCACCTTTATTTCCAATTAAAATATTGGCGGCAAACATTGTGATAGGGACATAATTTAAATGGTTTTATAACCGGGATAAATAGGAATATACATTTAATGGGTTTTAATTACAGTAGCATGCATTATTTAAAAACTATAAAGGTCGAAAACTGAAAAATAATAATTTTTTTCCCACATTTTTCCTATTTTCCCATTAAAACACATTTAGAATAAAATTATTCTTGGCATAATGTCCCACCTAAAGAAAGCCTAATTGGTGGTGAAAAAAACAAGATATACTTCATTTCATTGCGATAAGTAATGATAAAATTATAGACGAATGAATGGAAGGAGCGCTGAAAGGTGAAAATTGCTCTGGTGGTCAGGGGGTAAAACCCCTCAGTTGGGAAGTGGTTAAGATTTAACCACTTTTTGTTGCACCTTTATCAGATCCAAAACATTTAAATGGTTTATATCCCTCCAAATAAAATCTAATCCAATTAATCCAGTCCAATTAAAAAGCAGTAGCAATGCATGTCTCATATTTTTACATCCGTACAGCATAGTGGCTTCCAGGAGCAGTTTCAGGCAGCTTAGCAAGTAGCAACCATCATGTATGCACCCAGATAATCACAATACAATCAACTGAAATTCTACATATATGTCATAATCAGTCAATCAGCAAGTGCTCTAAAGTATACATCCACCAATGACTTACCTAGGCAGACAAGATGGGGAACTCTAAACCAACCTTAGAAAAAAATGGAATCCAAAATATCTCCTTCTTAACCCACATGAATAAAAAGATATTCAACACTGCAGAATGCAGATCTGCGCCCAGTATGGTCCAAGGTCTAAGGCTGGCATGGTTAAACTCCAATTGGTATATCACAGCACACCCCAAACCATGTCACCTCATAACCTAGTTAAAGAAGACAAAAGTAAAACAAACGGTGAAGGCTCCCATATGCATACAACTGTTTAAAACAGTCTAAAAAGGAAAGGTATGATTGGCGTACCTCTCCTGTAGTGAAGTAGCAAGAGTAGCAATTAAGAACTTTATTGAGAATGTCAAGAGTTTATTGTACAAAAAGGGATTCAGACAACAAAAGTCTTGGGTATCTCCTGCTTGAAGTCCATTTAAACCATCAAAAAAGTGCCTATTTGCCAAAAAGTCATTGACTTGATCATCTCAAATCAAAGTTTTAAAGGCGGCATGAGTCCACACCTTAAAAATGAAACAAACATAAAATAAGGGTTTAACCACTTCCCTACCACAGGTTTTCCCCTTTCAAGACCGAAGCAATATTCACATCACGCTCCTCCCATTCATTCGCCAATAACTTTATCGCTATTTATCACACTGAAATGATCTATATATCATTTTTGCAGGACAAACTAGGTTTTCTTTGGGCGGTACTTTTTGCTAAGACTTATTTTATTTTATATGAATTTTACAGGGAAGAAGAAGAAAAAAACTGCAAAAATGTAACATTTCTCAGCTTTCAGCCATTGTAGAATAAAAATAAAATGTGCTATTGTAGATTGTTTTTTAATACTATAAAAATAATTACAAGCCTTTATTTAAAAAAAAAAGCAACATTAATATACCCTTATGGCATACAAATGAAAAAAAGGTCCCTAATGTAATTTAAAAAAAAAAAGTACCACGAAGCTGGCACCACCGAATGTAGTAAAAAGCTCTTTATTCAAACGTCATTAAAATGACATTCAGTCAATAATAAAAAATGTAGCAATGGCGACAGCCCGCTGTTTCGAACTTGACATCCTTTGTCAAGCCATACTGCTATCACTAAACATAAAACACACCTCCTTTAAATAGTGGTCAGTTACACAATCAACCAATGAGTTTGAAATCGCAACAACCAATGAGAATGCCTGACAGGGGGTGAGGACCTGATGGGGAACTGCTCTAAATCATGTGATCCATGGTAGACCAATAGAAACGCTGGTCGCGTGACCGGAATACGCATGCGGCCAAAAATACGCATAAAAATACGCATAAAAACTTCCGGAACGCAAAAATGACGTCAACGCGTGCCATACGCGTAAAAATTTACGCATGCGTCACCGGATGCGTAAATTTACCAATATAGTATCATAGGCCTCTCCTCAGTGTGGCCGGCTAAAAAATATCCCAAAGCCTCTCAAAGAAAGCATGAGACTGATCATGATGAAAAGCCCAGAGAAGGCCAAATCTAAAAGGAAACAGCTGGCACACACTGTGGAGAGCACCAAAGCAAGAGGATGGGGGGGGGGAGGGAAAAAGGGGGGGGGGGAGGACAGGGGAACAGGGGGAAGGGGAAAGGGAGGGGCAGGAAGGGAGGGGAAGGGAAGAAGGAACCGGCCTCACCATGGATCATGAAAAAGCCAAAATGAATAAAAACACCAGGTAAAAATAACAACCCCTGACGGCATCGCCAATGGTTTACAAAGACAGAAACATGGGCCAACAAGATCAAAACCAACACCACTGAAGCATCAAAAGTTAGCACAAAATTAAACACAAAAACTCAAATCATAATCTCGATTCAATCCCCCTCTACCCATAACCCCCAGGCGTCTAATCCACCAAGCTTCTCTGCGTGCTAATTCTTGTTTACGGTTCAATTTACCTCGCCAATCAAGGGGAACACTATCGATCACTTGGACTCTCATTTGTGAAATGTTATGCCGTGCCTCTGTAAAATGACTGGATACTGTCTGGGTAGAATCCTTATTACGGATGGCAGTCTTGTGACCCGACATCCTAACTTTAAGAGGTTTAGTCGTCATCCCAACATACCCAAGACCACATGGGCATACAATCAAGTAAACTACATAACTCGAGTCACAAGAGTACCGTCCCCTAACAACAAATCTTGTACCTTTAGAAGGATGAGTGAAAGTACCACCTTTAGTGATATGACTGCATAAGTGACAACTAAGGCAGGGGTAGGTACCTTTCCTGGCATTATCAGGAGGCCTGTCCCCTGACACCCGGTGGTGAAAAACCTTATCCCTGACAGTGGGGGCTCTCTTAAAAGACAAGAGAGGGGGGTAACGGAACTCGGGGATACGTGGAAATGCCCCTTGTAAAAGGTGCCAATGTTTGCGAATGGCCTTACCTATAGCTTCACTACAAGTATTAAAGGTAGACACAAATGGCATACGGTGTTGTTTTGGTTGTCTCTTACCCCGTCTATGTTGATTAGAAAGGGTATCAGAGGGGTATCCTCTTGCTCTAAACTTAGATCTAAGGGCCTCTTGTTGTTCCTCTCGTTTGATAGGGTCGGAAACGATTCTCGAAACACGGGTCATCTGGCCAGGAGGAATAGCATTCTTAATACCAATCGGATGAAAGCTATTAAAATGTAAAAGAGAGTTTCTATCAGTAGGTTTTACATAAAGTGTTGACTCTACCTTACCCAATGTACAGGTTATCCGGGTGTCAAGGAACACAGCCTCCTCCTTACTGCTATGCTCAGTAAATCTAATAGTTGGACATTTGGAATGAAGAGAACCAATAAATTCAATTAGGGTCGAATGTGGCCCCTCCTACAAGCAAAAAATATCATCTATATACCGCCACCAGCACTTGGCATGCTGGTGGAAAAGTGGGTGGGTATAAACAAAGCTTACTTCGTATAAACCCATAAATAAACCAGCATAGGAAGGGGCCACATTCGACCCCATGGCTGTCCCCCGTTGTTGTATATAGAAAGAACCCTGAAAGGAAAAATAGTTAAATCTCAAAATAACATTCAATAGTTCAATAATGAAATGACGTTGTGCACTGGATAAATCAGACTGTTGCATCAGGTACCACTCAACCGCCTCTACACCTCCATCATGTGGGATGGAGGTGTAGAGGCCCTCTACATCAAGGGTGACAAGCAATGCTCCCTCACCAAGCTCACCAATAGAGTGAAGCCTGTCGAGGAACATGCCGGTGTCCCTGATATATGAATCCACAGAAACCACAATAGGCTGCAGGATACGGTCAACATATTGTGCTAACGGCACGAACACAGAACCCACACCGGCCACAATGGGTCGCCCCGGTGGCCGGCGTGGGTTCTTATGTATTTTAGGAAGGGTGTAAAACGAGGGAGTCTTTGGCCTGTCCTGTTGGAGAAAAGCATATAAAGCATCATCAATAAGACCATTAGTTTTAGCTTTTTCTAATATGCATTTAATACGAGACTGTATCTGACTCAATGGATCCTCATCAATTCGCATATAAACATCCTGCTGGGATAACTGTGAAAGTATCTCTTGTTCGTAATACTCAGTGTCCAATACAACAACTGCCCCGCCTTTATCAGCGGGGCGGATAGTTATTTCTGTGCGTTGCCCTAGTTGAAGCAACGCCTGATGCTCAACTTTAGTTAAATTGAAATTAACCGTTCTAGAGTCATATTGTGATTCAATGAGATTCACTTCTTCCTTAACCCTGTCAATAAAAGTGTCAATGACAGGATGACTCGGGGGTAAGAAACTACTCTTATTTCGTAAGCCAGTCCCTGAAAGAGAAAGTGTGTTAGTATCTTCGGTAGTCCCTGAGTTTACACCTACAAAAGGATTAGAATCGAAAAAATGCTTAAGCTTGATGTTCCTAAAAAAACGAAACAGTTCCTGATCAATCAGAAAAAAATCGGGTGAATTGGTTGGGCTGAAAGATAGTCCATAATTAAGGACCCGTTCTTCCACCGCCGTCAAAGAATGACTTGAGATGTTAACGACTAATGTCGGACTTTCGGATCTCTCCTCTGCCGTAAAGTCATTTGCCCTCTGGCGTTTCCTACGTTGGTACCTTCTACCGCCCCTGCGTCTCCGCCCTCCCGGGCCATCGGGGACGCATCCCGAGATGACTGTAAAAAATCACTGGAGGAGGAGTTGGCCTCAGAGGTGACTGGACGAGAACCCTTAGGTCTGGGTTTTAAAGGTTTACCAGGTCGTCTGTTCCTAACTGGAACCACCGGTCTCTGCCAGGCATACACATATCCTGTGGCATAATCAGCCAGATCCCTATGAAATTTGGATCTCTTAAGTTCTTCACCGGTCTTCCTGTAGGTCTCCATCCTCTTATTCAGGTCACCAACGTAAGCCTGAAATTCATCAGGGGGTAGGATATTTTTCAATTGCTCACCAATGATGTTAATCTTGTCGTCAATAGAAGGTAGTTCTTTCTGTATCCGAGCTACTGTACACGTCATGGCATCAAATGATGCTTTATTCCATATGCGCTTCCACGTGGAACAAAAGTCCGCATCATTAGGAAACAACATCGGATAGATCGGAGAGCGTACAGCTCGAGGAATCTTCTTATTGCGACAATACTCAACCTTTAAAACCCAGACCTAAGGGTTCTCGTCCAGTCACCTCTGAGGCCAACTCCTCCTCCAGTGATTTTTTACAGTCATCTCGGGATGCGTCCCCGATGGCCCGGGAGGGCGGAGACGCAGGGGCGGTAGAAGGTACCAACGTAGGAAACGCCAGAGGGCAAATGACTTTACGGCAGAGGAGAGATCCGAAAGTCCGACATTAGTCGTTAACATCTCAAGTCATTCTTTGACGGCGGTGGAAGAACGGGTCCTTAATTATGGACTATCTTTCAGCCCAACCAATTCACCCGATTTTTTTCTGATTGATCAGGAACTGTTTCGTTTTTTTAGGAACATCAAGCTTAAGCATTTTTTCGATTCTAATCCTTTTGTAGGTGTAAACTCAGGGACTACCGAAGATACTAACACACTTTCTCTTTCAGGGACTGGCTTACGAAATAAGAGTAGTTTCTTACCCCCGAGTCATCCTGTCATTGACACTTTTATTGACAGGGTTAAGGAAGAAGTGAATCTCATTGAATTACAATATGACTCTAGAACGGTTAATTTCAATTTAACTAAAGTTGAGCATCAGGCGTTGCTTCAACTAGGGCAACGCACAGAAATAACTATCCACCCCGCTGATAAAGGCGGGGCAGTTGTTGTATTGGACACTGAGTATTACGAACAAGAGATACTTTCACAGTTATCCCAGCAGGATGTTTATATGCGAATTGATGAGGATCCATTGAGTCAGATACAGTCTCGTATTAAATGCATATTAGAAAAAGCTAAAACTAATGGTCTTATTGATGATGCTTTATATGCTTTTCTCCAACAGGACAGGCCAAAGACTCCCTCGTTTTACACCCTTCCTAAAATACATAAGAACCCACGCCGGCCACCGGGGCGACCCATTGTGGCCGGTGTGGGTTCTGTGTTCGTGCCGTTAGCACAATATGTTGACCGTATCCTGCAGCCTATTGTGGTTTCTGTGGATTCATATATCAGGGACACCGGCATGTTCCTCGACAGGCTTCACTCTATTGGTGAGCTTGGTGAGGGAGCATTGCTTGTCACCCTTGATGTAGAGGGCCTCTACACCTCCATCCCACATGATGGAGGTGTAGAGGCGGTTGAGTGGTACCTGATGCAACAGTCTGATTTATCCAGTGCACAACGTCATTTCATTATTGAACTATTGAATGTTATTTTGAGATTTAACTATTTTTCCTTTCAGGGTTCTTTCTATATACAACAACGGGGGACAGCCATGGGGTCGAATGTGGCCCCTTCCTATGCTGGTTTATTTATGGGTTTATACGAAGTAAGCTTTGTTTATACCCACCCACTTTTCCACCAGCATGCCAAGTGCTGGTGGCGGTATATAGATGATATTTTTTGCTTGTGGGAGGGGCCACATTCGACCCTAATTGAATTTATTGGTTCTCTTCATTCCAAATGTCCAACTATTAGATTTACTGAGCATAGCAGTAAGGAGGAGGCTGTGTTCCTTGACACCCGGATAACCTGTACATTGGGTAAGGTAGAGTCAACACTTTATGTAAAACCTACTGATAGAAACTCTCTTTTACATTTTAATAGCTTTCATCCGATTGGTATTAAGAATGCTATTCCTTCTGGCCAGATGACCCGTGTTTCGAGAATCGTTTCCGACCCTATCAAACGAGAGGAACAACAAGAGGCCCTTAGATCTAAGTTTAGAGCAAGAGGATACCCCTCTGATACCCTTTCTAATCAACATAGACGGGGTAAGAGACAACCAAAACAACACCGTATGCCATTTGTGTCTACCTTTAATACTTGTAGTGAAGCTATAGGTAAGGCCATTCGCAAACATTGGCACCTTTTACAAGGGGCATTTCCACGTATCCCCGAGTTCCGTTACCCCCCTCTCTTGTCTTTTAAGAGAGCCCCCACTGTCAGGGATAAGGTTTTTCACCACCGGGTGTCAGGGGACAGGCCTCCTGATAATGCCAGGAAAGGTACCTACCCCTGCCTTAGTTGTCACTTATGCAGTCATATCACTAAAGGTGGTACTTTCACTCATCCTTCTAAAGGTACAAGATTTGTTGTTAGGGGACGGTACTCTTGTGACTCGAGTTATGTAGTTTACTTGATTGTATGCCCATGTGGTCTTGGGTATGTTGGGATGACGACTAAACCTCTTAAAGTTAGGATGTCGGGTCACAAGACTGCCATCCGTAATAAGGATTCTACCCAGACAGTATCCAGTCATTTTACAGAGGCACGGCATAACATTTCACAAATGAGAGTCCAAGTGATCGATAGTGTTCCCCTTGATTGGCGAGGTAAATTGAACCGTAAACAAGAATTAGCACGCAGAGAAGCTTGGTGGATTAGACGCCTGGGGGTTATGGGTAGAGGTGGATTGAATCGAGATTATGATTTGAGTTTTTGTGTTTAATTTTGTGCTAACTTTTGATGCTTCAGTGGTGTTGGTTTTGATCTTGTTGGCCCATGTTTCTGTCTTTGTAAACCATTGGCGATGCCGTCAGGGGTTGTTATTTTTACCTGGTGTTTTTATTCATTTTGGCTTTTTCATGATCCATGGTGAGGCCGGTTCCTTCTTCCCTTCCCCTCCCTTCCTGCCCCTCCCTTTCCCCTTCCCCCTGTTCCCCTGTCCTCCCCCCCCTTTTTCCCTCCCCCCCCCCCCCCCATCCTCTTGCTTTGGTGCTCTCCACAGTGTGTGCCAGCTGTTTCCTTTTAGATTTGGCCTTCTCTGGGCTTTTCATCATGATCAGTCTCATGCTTTCTTTGAGAGGCTTTGGGATATTTTTTAGCCAGCCACACTGAGGAGAGGCCTATGATACTATATTGGTAAATTTACGCATCCGGTGACGCATGCGTAAATTTTTACGCGTATGGCACGCGTTGACGTCATTTTTGCGTTCCGGAAGTTTTTATGCGTATTTTTATGCGTATTTTTGGCCGCATGCGTATTCCGGTCACGCGACCATCGTTTCTATTGGTCTACCATGGATCACATGATTTAGAGCAGTTCCCCATCAGGTCCTCACCCCCTGTCAGGCATTCTCATTGGTTGTTGCGATTTCAAACTCATTGGTTGATTGTGTAACTGACCACTATTTAAAGGAGGTGTGTTTTATGTTTAGTGATAGCAGTATGGCTTGACAAAGGACGTCAAGTTCGAAACAGCGGGCTGTCGCCATTGCTACATTTTTTATTATTGACTGAATGTCATTTTAATGACGTTTGAATAAAGAGCTTTTTACTACATTCGGTGGTGCCAGCTTTGTGGAATTTTTGTTACTGGGTCACTAGGTACTGTGACCATGAGCTAAGGCACACAAAGGTCTTCTTGCATGGGTGCTTCTCCATTTTTGTGAATTGTGAAAAAAAAAAGTACTTTTTTTTGCCAGTTTTTTGTTGGTAACTATGGGTTAAGGGTGGAAGGGGTTAAAACATAATACATATTTATTGAACATTTTGAATGTAAAAGTGTATTGTGGTGTATTTGGGTGTATTTTACTTTTTGGCCCGAATATGGCACTTCACTTAGTACCATCTGCTCTTACCAGCAGACAGGAAAACGTGTGTGTGCAACAGTTTGCTTTCAGTTTTGAACGAGAGTTACGCCTCACTGATGAAAACCCTCATTCATCACAGACACAGCGATCGGGGATGGGAACAGCTTGTTCTTATACTCCAATAACAGAAGGACGGGGATGCTACGAAGGCAAATGTAAATGACGCAGGGATCGCAATTGGTGGCGATAAGTAAACAGTGTGTATATAAATGTCCCTGATCTGCAAGTGAAGTACACAGGGTCATATATATACGTACCACGGATCCAGAACTGGTTAAGAATAGAGATGGCCTGAACCTCCAATTTTAGGTTCACAAACCGTTCGATTTGCACGAACTTTCGCGAACCACAATAGACTTCAATGGGGAGGCAAACTTTGAAAACTAGAATCACTTATGCTGGCCACAAAAGTGATGGAAAAGATGTTTCAAGGGGTCTAACGGATAGATGCCAAAAGTCCCGGGGAAAAATATGGATTTGACGCAAAGCAGCATTTTAAGGGCAGAAATAACATAGAATGCTAAATTGCAGGCCTAAAGTGCTTTAAAACATCTTCCATGTGTATACATCAATCAGGGAGTGTAATTAGAGTACTGCTTCACACTGACACACCAAACTTACTGTGTAACGCACCGAAAACAGCTGTTTGCGTAGTGACGGCTGTGCTGGACTGGTGCGCACCATGGTGAGATTGCTCTTCCTCACTCAGTGATGTCAGGTAACGTCTGACTGCCTTATCAACTTTTGATGGTTCTTTCTCTACCATTGTTAAAGCTTACATCTATTTTTTAAATACTAGTTCTGCTAGCTGTTCAGTACCTTCAAAGAGAATCTTTTATGGAGGGCAAGTCTGCCATTGTGAGTGACCACGAGTAATGGCCGGGGAATCAGGGTTCAATTCCGGTCCGGAGTGGGAGCCTGAGAACTGGCTACCACCACCGCACATCCAAGTAAGGACCCATTTGCTGTATAAGTTATGTACCTGCCCTGACCATGCTTTGCAGACCAGGCAACTGTGGTCAGATGGACCCGTGACCCAGCGCAAGACGAACCAAATCGAATGCATTTGCCAAGAATGTGTTATGGAGGGCAAGTCTGCCATTCATTCAAATGTGTGAAACTTTCTATGGTACTTTCTCAGTAGCATGGTGACCACGGGTAATGGCCGGGGAATCCTGGTTCGATACCGGTCCGGAGTGGGAGCCTAAGAAACAGCTACCACCACCACACATCCAAGGAAGGCAGCAGGCACGCTGTGGGCAAAGGAGCAGGAACAGCTACCACACATCCAAGGAAGGCAGCAGGCATGGCATGCACGTCCTGAGGTAGTGATCAAAAATCACAATACAGGGGGACTTTCAAGGCCCTGCTGTATGTGAGATGAATCAACTTTAAATCCTTTAACGAGAATGTGTTATGGAGGGCAAGTCTGCCATTCATTCAACTGTGTGAAACTTTAGATGGTACTTTCTCAGTAGCATGGTGACCACGGGTAATGGCCGGGGAATCATGATTGGAATTCCAGTCCGGAGTGGGAACCTAAGAAACGGCTACCACCACCACACATCCAAGGAAGGCAGCAGGCACGCTGTGGGCAAAGGAGCAGAAACGGCTACCACACATCCAAGGAAGGCAGCAGGCATGGCATGCACGTCCTGAGGTAGTGACAAAAAATAACAATACAGGAGGACTTTCGAGGCCCTGCTGTATATGACACTGATAGACTGTACTACCTTTAACGAGAATCTGTTATGGAGGGCAAGTCAGCCATCCATTCAAGTGAAAGGTATGCACTGACTGCCAGGTATAATACAATGTGCAGTCAAAGATGCAGTGAAAGGTATGCAGTGACACCAAACAGCTGTTTGTGTAGTGACGGCCATGCTGGACTGGTACGCACCATGATGAGAGTGCAGGTGATGGCAGCTTTCCAGCCCATATGGTCGCCGGGCTGTGGTAGCTGAATGACAGAACAGTGACTGTCCAGCTGATCAAATTTGGTCTGTCCACAATGAAGCAACAATCTTATTATCTTTGGTGTGCCACCCCTGAGACACTTATATAGCCGGTGGTCAATGCTTCATTTTGATAAGCAAGCCCCTTCACCGTGGCAAGGTAATGATCACGAAGGGGAATGGGCACATGTACATGCCTTTTGTTTTGTTGTTGCAGCCAGAAAAATTAGGCAGGCATGTACACGCACCAGAAAAATTATAGCGGCCGCTGCTTAAAAATTCAGGAATCTGCCTGGGGTCCTGGACCCTGTTGGTGGTGGCGGAGAAGGCAGTCAAGTGGCCTGTGGGCAGAGGTGCTGTGTGGGGAGCGACTTAGTCTTGGGGCAGGCAGCCAGTCACACGGTGTGCAGGCAGAGATGCTGTGTGTGGGGACTGACTTAGTCTTGAGTCGGACAGTAGCCCTCCGGGATCCATGCCTCATTCCTTTTGATAAAGGTGAGGTACTGAACACTTTTGTGACTTAGGCAACTTCTCTTCTCAGTGACAATGCCTCCAGCTGCGCTAAAGGTGGTTTCTGACAGGACGCTTGAGGCAGGGCAAGACAGAAGTTGGATGGCAAATTGGGACAGCTCTGGCCACAGGTCAAGCCTGCACACCCAGTAGTCCAAGGGTTCATCGCTGCTCACAGTATCTACATCCACACTTAAGGCAAGCTACCTGCCGGTCCAGGCATTGGTGGAGGGTGGATCCAGACGGGCTAAGGCGAGGTGTTGGACTAAAGAATGTCTGCATGTCCGACATCACCATGAGATCGCTGGAGCGTCCTGTCCTTGCCTGCGTGGACATGGGAGAAGGATTACTGGCAGTGGTACCTTTATTACGTTGTGCTGTGACATCACCCTTACACGTGAGCGCACGCAGTGTCACTGTGCCTGTCCGGTACCTGTCTGTGTGAGACAGCTGCACATTGTAATACCCATCACTGCATATACCTACTACTACCTGTAGTTCACTTCAGTGCACCCACCCACCAACGTGAGCGCACGCAGTGTCACTGTGCCTGTCCGGTACTTGTTTGTGTGTGACAGGTGCAAATTGTAATACTTATCAATGCATATACCTACTACTACCTGTTGTTCACTTCAGTGTACCCACCCACCTACGTGAGCGCACACAGAGTCACTGTGCCTGTCCGGTACCTGTCTGTGTGAGACAGGTGCACATTGTAATACCCATCACTGCATATACCTACCTGTTGTGTTCATTGAAAAGGGACAAACTGCAATGGGAAGAGCACCTGAGCAAAAGCAGCACACAAAAAAAACACCCTCCTTCTCCTCTTCCTCCTTCAGGTGCAAAATCTTCAGCCGCTTTCTCCCTTGCACCTTCACAGCCACCATCCTCCACTTCGCCTCTGACCTTGAGCGGTTCCTGCTCCTCTGCCCACAGCAGCCAGGTGTCTGTGAAGGAAATCTTTGAGCGGAAGAAGCCAATTTCTGCCAGTCACCCCCTTACCCGGCGTCTGACAGATGGCTTGGCGGAACTGTTAGCTCGCCAGCTGTTACCATACCAGCTGGTGGACTCTGAGGCCTTCCGTAAATTTGTGGCCATTGGGACACCACAGTGGAAGATGCCAGGCTGCAATTATTTCTCTAAAAAGGCGATACCCAAACTGTACCGTGAAGTTGAGAGGCAAGTGGTGTCATCTCTGGCACACAGCGTTGGGTCAAGGGTCCACCTGATCATGGATGCCTGGTCTGCCAAGCACAGTCAGGGCAGGTACATAACTTACACAGCTCATTGGGTCAACCTGGTGACCAATGGCAAGCAGGGAGTACGTGGCTGTGCAGCGGACCAACTTGTGACACCTCCACGGCTTGCAGGCAGGCCTCCTGCCACCTCCTCTCCTCCTCCTACATCCTCTTTGCTGTCGTCATCCTCCTCCTCCTTGGCTGAGTGTCAGTTCAACTCTACTGGTGCTGCGATCTCCTCTCAGCTACACAGCCCCAGCACCCCAGGGCCTATGCTGCATGCCAGGTACGATGGTGTCACGCCATCTTAGACATATCTTGCCTCAAAGCGGAGAGTCACACTGGAGCAGCTCTCCTGGCTGCTCTTAACAAACAGGTGGATCAGTGGCTGACCCCGCACCAGCTGGAGATCGGCATGATTGGTGTGTGACGACGGCAGCAATCTCATTTCCACATTGAATTTGGGAAAGCTGACACATGTACCCTGCATGGCACATGTGCTGAATCTAGTCATTCAAAGATTTGTGTCAAAGTACCCAGGCTTAGAGGACGTCCTGAAGCAGGCCAGAAAGTTGTGTGGGCATTTCAGGCGGTCTTGCACGGCATGGCACACTTTGCCGAGATTCAGCGGAGAAACAAGTTGCCAGTGAGGAGTTTCATTTGCGATAGCCCAACTCACTGGAATTCAACCCTCCTTATGTTCTCTCACCTACTAGAACAGGAGCAAGCCGTCACCCAGTACCTCTACAATTTCAGTAGAAGGACACAATCTGGGGAGATGGGGATGTTCTGGACACTCATGCGAAATGCATGCAGGCTCATGCGGCCGTTTGAGGAGGTGACCAACCTGGTGTGTCGCAGTGAAGGCACCATCAGCGACTTGATCCCATACGCTTACTTCCTTGAGCATGCCGTGCATAGAGTGGTGGATCAAGCTGTGGAGGAGCATGAAGAGGAACGGTTACGGGAGGAAGTGTTGTGGGATCAATTCGCATCAGAACCATATGTTTTCTCAACACCTGCGGCAGCACAGAGGGGGGAGGAGGAAGAGGAGGAAGAGTCGTGTGGGGAAAAGGAGTCAGACTCGGATGATGAGGAAGGTGTTTCTTTGGAGAAGGAGAAGGCGGCGGCGGCAGAAGAACAACCGCAGCAGGCGTCGCAGGGAGCTTGTGCTGCTCGACGTTCCCATGGTATTGTTCGTGGCTAGGGGGAGGAGGAGGACTTACCTGACGTCACTGAGGAAGAGCAAGATCAAATGGATGGCACGTCTGGATCCAACTTTGTGCAGATGGCGTATTTCATGCTGTCCAGCCTGTTGAGGGACCTCCGTATAAAGAAACTCAAGGGGAATGAGCTGTATTGGGTGGCCACGCTACTAGACCCTCGGTATAGGCACAAAGTGGCGAACATGTTACCAACTCACCTGAAGGCAGAAAGGATGCAGCACATGCAGAACAAGCTGGGTGTCACAGCACAACGGTGATGTCACAGCGTGATGTCACCAGAGATGCTCTCAAATTCGAATTCGGATGAAATTCGAATAGGGTTATTCGAATTTCACCCTGCTAATTACTGCAGCTGTGCGGGTGGCTGAGTGGGGGGGGGGGGGGGGTTAATCCATCAGGCTTCTTCTTGCTCCGTCCCTCGGCGCCTCCCACGCTGCGTTCCATTCCGGCATCAGGACAGGTACAGTGACACTGCGTGCGCTCACGTAGGTGGGTGGGTGCACAGTGAAGAGCAGATAGGTATATGCAGTGATGGGTATTACAATGTGCACCTGTCACACACAGACAAGTACTGGACAGGCACAGTGACACTGCGTGCGCTCACGTAGGTGGGTGGGTGCACAGTGAACAACAGGTAGGTATATGCAGTGGGTATTACAATGTGCACCTGTCACACACAGACAGGTACCGGACAGGCACAGTGATACTGCGTGCGCTCACATAGGTGGGTGGGTGCACAGTGAACAACAGGTAGGTATATGCAGTGGGTATTACAATGTGCACCCGTCACACACAGACAGGTACCGGACAAGCACAGTGACACTGTGTGCGCTTACGTAGGTGGGTGGGTGCACAGTGAACAACAGGTAGGTATATGCAGTGGGTATTACAATGTGCACCTGTCACACACAGACAGGTACCGGACAGGCACAGTGACACTGCGCGCGCTCAGCTCACGTAGGTTGGTGGGTGCACTGTGAATAACAGGTAGGTAGGTATATACAGTACTGGGTATTACAATGTGCACCTGTCACACACACAGGTAGTAGTCACTGAATATGCTGGGCCTGGCAGTGGCACACACAGTAGCAATTACTAAGGCTGTCTATGCAACACAAGTGTCAGTGGGACACACACACACACAAAAAAAAATAGATCACAAGAACAAGATTAGCTCGCAAAAGAGCTGTTGAGTGGTGCTTTTTTAGGAATAAGAATCAGCAAGGAGATAGCTAAAAAGCCTACAAGAGCCTAACTGATCTTTCCCTATGAGAGTCTGCAGCAGCTTTCCCTTCTCTAATTACTCTAATTAAGGGGGGGGGGGGGCTCCAGGAGGGAGTGTAGCCTGATTGGCTACAATGTGTATGCTGACTGTGATGTAGAGGGTCAAAGTTAACCCTCATGATGCACTATGGAGGCGAATCGAATGTCCGGTAAAGTTCGCGGTTCTCTGCGATCACGAACCCCGGAAGTTCGCCAGCGAACCGTAGTGTTGGGCGAACAGTGTTCGCCACTGTTCGGGTTCTGCAGAACATCACCCTGTTCGGGTGATGTTCGAGTTCGGCCGAACACCTGACGGTGCTCGGCCAAACCGTTCGGCCACATGGCCGAACTAAGAGCGCATGGCCGAACGTTCCCCGAACGTTCGGCTAGCGCTGTGATTGGCCGAACGGGTCACGTGGTTCGGGCCCGAACGCGCTCTGATTGGCCGAACGGTCACGTGGTTCGGGTAAATAAATACCCGAACCACGTCATATCTCCGCCATTTGTCTGTGGGTTTAGCTTTGGGTAGGCAGGCAGGGTAGTTCGCTCTCCAGCCACGCTAGCCAGGGTCCCCCCCAGTCATTGTGTGTCGCTGCTGGGAACAGTAGTACACCGCTCGCTCAGCCACACTATATATAGCATTGTTTACTGCCACTGTGTACCTCGCTCAGCCACGCTATATATATAGCATTGTGTTTTCTGACACTCTGTGTACACGGCTTAGCCTGACTAATATAGCATTGTGTGTACTGCCACTGTGCACCTCGCTCAGCCACGCTATATATAGCATTGTGTGTACTGCCACTGTGCACCTCGCTCAGCCACGCTATATATAGCATTGTGCGTACTGCCACTGTGCACCTCGCTCAGCCACGCTATATATATAGCATTGTGTTTTCTGACACTCTGTGTACACGGCTTAGCCTGACTAATATAGCATTGTGTGTACTGCCACTGTGCACCTCGCTCAGCCACGCTATATATAGCATTGTGTGTACTGCCACTGTGCACCTCGCTCAGCCACGCTATATATAGCATTGTGTGTACTGCCACTGTGCACCTCGCTCAGCCACGCTATATATAGCATTGTGTGTACTGCCACTGTGCACCTCGCTCAGCCACGCTATATATATAGCATTGTGTTTTCTGACACTCTGTGTACACGGCTTAGCCTGACTAATATAGCATTGTGTGTACTGCCACTGTGCACCTCGCTCAGCCACGCTATATATAGCATTGTGTGTACTGCCACTGTGCACCTCGCTCAGCCACGCTATATATAGCATTGTGTGTACTGCCACTGTGCACCTCGCTCAGCCACGCTATATATAGCATTGTGTGTACTGCCACTGTGCACCTCGCTCAGCCACGCTATATATAGCATTGTGTGTACTGCCACTGTGCACCTCGCTCAGCCACGCTATATATATAGCATTGTGTTTTCTGACACTCTGTGTACACGGCTTAGCTTGACTAATATAGCATTGTGTGTACTGCCACTGTGCACCTCGCTCAGCCACGCTATATATAGCATTGTGTTTTCTGACACTCTGTGTACACGGCTTAGCCTGACTATATAGCATTGTGTGTACTGCCACTGTGCACCTCGCTCAGCCACGCTATATATAGCATTGTGTTTTCTGACACTCTGTGTACACGGCTTAGCCTGACTAATATAGCATTGTGTGTAATGCCACTGTGCACCTCGCTCAGCCACGCTATATATAGCATTGTGTGCACTGCCACTGTGCACCTCGCTCAGCCACGCTATATATATAGCATTGTGTTTTCTGACACTCTGTGTACACGGCTTAGCCTGACTATATAGCATTGTGTGTACTGCCACTGTGCACCTCGCTCAGCCACGCTATATATATAGCATTGTGTTTTCTGACACTCTGTGTACACGGCTTAGCCTGACTAATATAGCATTGTGTGTACTGCCACTGTGCACCTCGCTCAGCCACGCTATATATAGCATTGTGTTTTCTGACACTCTGTGTACACGGCTTAGCCTGACTATATAGCATTGTGTGTACTGCCACTGTGCACCTCGCTCAGCCACGCTATATATAGCATTGTGTTTTCTGACACTCTGTGTACACGGCTTAGCCTGACTAATATAGCATTGTGTGTAATGCCACTGTGCACCTCGCTCAGCCACGCTATATATAGCATTGTGTTTACTGCCACTCTGTGTACACCGCTCAGCCAGACTATATACCGTTGTTTACTGACACTCTGTGTACACCGCTCAGCCAGACTATATACCATTGTTTACTGACACTCTGTGTACACGGCTCAGCCTGACTATAAAGCATTGTGTGTACTGCCACTGTGCACCTCGCTCAGCCACGCTATATATAGCATTGTGTTTTCTGACACTCTGTGTACACGGCTTAGCCTGACTATATAGCATTGTGTGTACTGCCACTGTGCACCTCGCTCAGCCACGCTATATATAGCATTGTGCTTTTTGACACTCTGTGTACACGGCTTAGCCTGACTAATATAGCATTGTGTGTACTGCCACTGTGCACCTCGCTCAGCCACGCTATATATAGCATTGTGTTTTCTGACACTCTGTGTACACGGCTTAGCCAGACTATATAGCATTGTGTGTACTGCCACTCTGTGTACACCGCTCAGCCAGACTATATAGCATTGTGTTCACTTCCACTCTGTGTCTGCTGGGCCTGGGAACAGTAGTACACCGCTCACCCGCCACTGTATAGCATTGTGCTCTGTGTCGCTGCTGGGAATAGTGGTACTGTATAGCATTTCTGTACTGCCACTGTACTGCTGCCAGTCAGCGTGTACTGTAAGGATAAGTGAAATGAGGAAGAAATCCGGTGAAAGAGGAAGGGGCAAGGGAAGAGGTGTTTCCCCTGACGGTTCACGTACAGGCCACAGGGGAGCACCCAAGAAAACCCACTCAATACCGCCCATGTTGTCCAGGACAACAACCCTCACAAATCCAAAAGAACAGGACCAGATAATTACTTGGATGACCTCTCAAGCGTCCAGCAGTGGGTTAAGCAGCACCAGCACATCACGCACGAGGTCCGAGTCCTCAGCCAGTTACAAGGAGCCAGTGGGCACAAAGCTGACACAACCGGCAGCGACACCACGCACACAACTGCCAGATAACCAGTCCTATGAATTACCTCAGGACACAATGGGGTATTCGCAGGAGCTATTCCCAGCCCAACAAACTTCCACCTATGAAAGGTCAATGGAGGAACAGCCAGAAATGTTGTGCCCGGATTCACAACCATTAACTGTGGGAAATGCACCGCGCACTGAAATACAAGGCGAGTCCGAGGAGGACTCGGAAACCCAAATCCCAGAGCAAGTTGGGCAGGAGGGGTTGCAATTGCAGGAGGTCGGCCGACAAGATCTGGAAGACGACGTTGGAGTGAGCTGCGCAGAGGTTGTTCTGGGGAGCTCTACTCCACGGCGGCGGCCCCCCACAATGACATATGACGAGTTTGAGGAGATGGAAGAGGAGGGTATGGACAATGTGGACAGAGACCCAGATTTTATTTGTGAACGAGAACATCGCCGTCGTAGCAGCAGCACAGATGAGTCTGTTGAAGAACCCACTGCTGCACGAGTTCGCCTTGTGCCACAAGGTAGGCGGCGCGCAATTTCAGGCACCACAAGCGTGGAAGTTAGAGTGAGAGGCAAAAGAGGAGGAAACAGAAATCGCCAGCAAGGAGGCAGGTGCTCCAAAGTCTGGGCTTTCTTTGAAGACTGCACTGAGGATGTTACCATGGCGATTTGCAAGGTGTGCAAGACTCGCCTGAGCAGGGGGAAAAGTATTAACAACCTCTCCACCACCAGCATGAGCCGCCACATGCTATCCAAACATCCCACTCTGTGGGCAAACGCGGCAGGACAGGGTACCAGCAACACTGCCTCCCTTGGGTTCACCAGACTCACCACCAGACCCGCCTCAGCAGCAGCAGTAGCCCAGCCATTGCGTGGTTCACAACATTCACAAACATCAGACGACGCTGACACTGTCACTTTCCGGAGTAGTGCTCTTGAGGTCTCCCAGTGTTCATCAAACACAACAACCAACAGCCCTTCCGTGTGCAGCGCTACGGTTCAGTTGTCTGTGTCGGAGATGTTTGAGCGCAAGAGGAAATTGCCAGCAAATGACCCCCGGGCCGTGGCAGTAACAGCCAGCATAGCCAAGCTTCTGGCCTGCGAAATGCTGCCATATCGAGTGGTGGAGACAAACAGCTTCAAGGGCATGATGTCAGTGGCCATCCCACGTTACGTGGTTCCCAGCCGCTACCACTTTGCGCGCTCTGCAGTGCCTGAGTTGCATGAGCACGTGGTCAGCAAAATAACCCGAAGCTTGAAGAATGCCGTTGCCTGCAAGGTTCACCTCACCACTGACACTTGGACGAGTGCGTTCGGCCAGGGTCGATACATCTCCCTTACCGCGCACTGGGTGAACCTTGTGGAGCCTGGCAGCGATTCCTCACCTGCTACGGCGCGGGTGTTGCCCACGCCGCAAACAGCTGCACCGCTGTCCCTCCCACTGGATAACAACAGCAGCACCTACCTCTCTGACTCCTTCTCCTCCAACGCATCTCAAAGCTGTACCTCATCCGGAAACGCTAACCCAGCAGCAGTAGGATCGTGGAAGCAGTGCAGCACAGCTGATGGCATGCGTCAGCAAGCGTTGCTGAAGCTGATCTGCCTTGGGGATAAGCAGCACACAGGGGAGGAAATTTGGAAGGGAATAAAGGAACAGACGGATTTGTGGCTGGCACCGCTGGACTTGAAACCGGGCATGGTTGTGTGTGATAATGGGAGTAATCTCATTCGCGCTTTAAGGTTGGCTAAGCTGACACACATCCCTTGCCTGGCGCACGTGATGAACCTAGTAGTTCAGCGGTTCCTGAGGACATACCCAGGCGTGGCCGATCTTCTGTTGAAGGTGCGTCGAGTGGCCAAACATTGTAGAAATTCCAGTACTGCTTCGGGGGCACTCGCCAAGATGCAGGAGCGCTTCAATCTCCCCCACCATCGCTTGCTGTGTGATGTCCCTACGCGCTGGAATTCTACGCTGCACATGCTAGCACGCTTTTGTGAGCAGAAAAGGGCAGTGGTCCAGTACATGACGGCGCAGTACCGAGGCGCATCCGGACAGCTGCCAAGCTTCTGTGGATCCGATTGGGCCAACATGTTGGACCTCTGCCAAGTCCTCCAAAATTTTGAGCAATCCACGTTGCTTGTGAGCAGTGACAACTCTTCAGTCAGCATTACCATACCACTGCTGTGTTTACTGAAGAGGTCAATGTTGAAAATCAAGGAAACAGCTGTCATGATGCAACTGGGGGAATCTGAAGGAGAAAACGATCAGCGTGATGGTACCAACATCAGGCCATCCGCCTCAGGGAACGCTGGCCCCAGCAGCTATGACGAAGAAGAGGAGGAGGAACAGCTGGAGTTGGAGCAGGAATTTCATGCCACCACTGACGAGGGCCAGAGCGGTGCACGTTGGACTTCCACAATTCAACGCGAATGGTCAGCAGAAGCAGACCAGGAGGAAGGTGACGACTATGATGCATCACAACAACTATCACAACGCTCACAAGAGGATGATGAGGATTCTGGTAGGACTCTGGCACACATGGCTCAATTCATGCTAGACTGCATTGAACGTGACCCACGCATTGTGCGCATTCTGGACAACACCAATTACTGGGTTTATACCCTTCTGGATCCACGTTACAAACACAATGTTCCAAAACTGCTTGAAGAAAGAGTCAGACAGGTCAAAATGGAAGAATACCAGCAGGCCCTTGTGGAGACTTTAGAGAGGAGATTGACATCCTCCCCCTCCTCTAGCCAGTTGTACGCAGACAGACTGACTTCCGCAAACCCAGGACGACCAGGAGGGCAGCAAACAACGCAAGCCGCAGCTAGTGCCCAAAAGGGAATGGTATCGGCAGTGTCCTTGGAGTGGGAAAATTTTCTGACACCCATGCAGCAGCAGCCCACTGAACAGCAAGCGTGCAGATCCACCTCCAACACCGATCGCCTGGAGAAGATGGTCAAGGACTACATGTCAGATGACGTAGCTGTGTCGAACAATCCATCTGCACCCTTCAACTATTGGGTATCGAAGCTAGACACCTGGCACGAACTGGCAATGTACGCAATAGAGGTGCTGGCTTGCCCGGCAGCCAGCGTTATGTCGGAACGTTGTTTCAGTGCTGCCGGAGGCATCATCACAGATCGGCGTATCCGCCTCTCCACAGAAAATGCAGACCGTCTGACTCAAATTAAAATGAATCAATCCTGGATTGGAAATGACTACGCAACACTCCAGGACCCCAACCAAGTAACATGACCAATGAACATCTGGGATGGTGTAGCATTTCCGGTCCCTGTTTATTGAACCTCTCATCTGTATTACATTTATGACTGCATGGCGGCAAAAAGCATTGCTGCTATATCCGCACGCTTTTTGTCCTCATGCAAGGCCTAGGTTGTTGTGTCTCAAAAACCGTGGCCTTCTCCTCCTGCGCCTGCTCCTGTTCCATCACGTCTGCTGCTGCTGGGTTAGCGTTGCCGCGTGGTCCCTGTTTATTGAACCACTTATCTTTATTACATTTATGACTGCATGGCGGTACAAAGCATGCTATCCGCACGCTTCTTGCCCTCATGCAAGGCCTGGGTTGTTGTGTCTCACAAAGCGTGGCCTTCTCCTCCTGCGCCTGCTCCTGTTCCATCACGTCTGCTGCTGCTGGGTTAGCGTTGCCGCGTGGTCCCTGTTTATTGAACCACTTATCTTTATTACATTTATGACTGCATGGCGGTACAAAGCATGCTATCCGCACGCTTCTTGCCCTCATGCAAGGCCTGGGTTGTTGTGTCTCACAAAGCGTGGCCTTCTCCTCCTGCGCCTGCTCCTGTTCCATCACGTCTGCTGCTGCTGGGTTAGCGTTGCCGCGTGGTCCCTGTTTATTGAACCACTTATCTTTATTACATTTATGACTGCATGGCGGTACAAAGCATGCTATCCGCACGCTTCTTGCCCTCATGCAAGGCCTGGGTTGTTGTGTCTCACAAAGCGTGGCCTTCTCCTCCTGCGCCTCCTCCTGTTCCATCACGTGTGCTGCTGCTGGGTTAGCGTTACCGGTCCCTTTTCCTGGAACCTCTTATATGTATTACATTTATGACTGCATGCCGACAAAAAACATGTTACCTGTGCAAAGAAAACAGACATTTCCCGCATTTAAAAGACAGTTTTCCCTTTGAAACTTTAAAATCGATTTTCTCAAAAACTATAAGCTCTTTTTGCTAATTTTTTTTTCCTCTTGTACACACTCCCAAGGTGCACATACCCTGTAAATTTGGGGTATGTAGCATGTAAGGAGGCTTTACAAACCACAAAAGTTCGGGTCCCCATTGACTTCCATTATGTTCGGAGTTCGGGTCGAACACCCGAACATCGCGGCCATGTTCAGCCTGTTCGGCCCGAACCCGAACATCTAGATGTTCGCCCAACACTAGCGAACCGTTCGGGCCATCTCTAGTTAAGAAGAGCATACTGTATATACAAAAAATAAACTTGTGACTCTGCAGCATAGTGTGAGAAAGCGCGGAAGAGCCGCCGCCATGAGCCAGCGGCGGGCGGCTCTTTCCGCGCACAGTGGCCACACACACGGAGAGACAACCGCCTCCTCTCAACATGAGGCGGCTGTCTCCGTGCAAGGTTGTGCGGAGCGCGGGGCAACCACCGCGTTGGACGCGGCGGTTAGCGCGCATACCCCCGCTGCGGAGGTACCACAGAGCGGGGCTGGTGTGGCTGGGACATGTAGTCCCTCTAGATTTAGAGTGACGCGCGCGCGCGCGCACTCAGGCAGGGTTTGTATGACAGCCAGAGGTAGTCAGCTGACCAGGCTGGTCAGCTGACTCTGGCTTCACCTCTCATTGGTCCAGCACTGTGGGAGGTGCTGGAGAGGGATATGTGTATATATACTGCTGGCTGGTCATTCCTCGGGTGTCTGGCATTGCGATCACATATGTGGGAGCACCCAGATCCGTAGTCAGATCCGCAAGTGTGCTGGGACCAGCTGGAGCTGTAATCCTACACTTAGCTAGATTCTGTTGATAGCTAAAGTACTAGTTTGATTGTGATTATCTGTTATGACCTATTGCCTGCTCGACTATCCTCCTGAACTCTGATCTTGTACCTCGATATTTCTGATACTCTGTTGCCGAACCCCGGCTCGTTCCTTGACTCTGCTTCTGTCTCCTGATTTTGTACCTCGATATATCTGATACCCCGTTGCCGAACTCTGCCTGTACCTAGACCCTGCCTCTGCCTCCTGATCTTGTACTTTATCTGTCCGTGTGTGTACGACCTGGTTTGTCCGACCCCAAGAACCGACCTCACTATTGGAGGCGGTTCCCCGTCCTGTCAGTGGCACCTCCTCCTGAGTGTCACTTTCAGACAATCCTTCCTACTGTCGGTCTGACTCCTCCCGTCTTGGAGAGCTCAGGTCTGCGGAAGGAATCTGCGTTGTACTTCTGACTGCGCTGAGGCTTGTCCTCAAAGTGTTACTGTTACACCAAAACACTACACTCTACTCAGGTGAACAGAGGTTAGCTTGTATATCGGATTATCGGTGATACTGCAGATCACTTATAATCTGGTATACGTCTGTATTCCCCGTGATACTGCAGATCACCGGTAATCAGACCTCTCTGTGCTTCACCGATCATTACAGAACGCCAGACCAAAAAACAGATGGACGCACGCGCTGACCCTCTAAATGTGCTTGCCACTTCGGTGGATAACATCCATCAAGCACTGGGACAGCACAAAGCCTTAATTAATGCCCTAACAGGCTCTGTGCGAACCCTTCAGACGTCAGTTGATTCGGTGCGATACCCTCCTAGTGATGTCATACGTATGCCCGTACCTGATAAATTTTCCGGCCACAAGTCTGACTTCCAGGATTTTAAGAGTAGAGTGTTATCGTATTTCGAGTTGAGACCCCGATTCTCGGGGACTGAGACCCAACGGGTCATCTTTATTAAAACTTTGCTGACTGGTGACTCCCAGTCCTGGGCATACAACCTGCCTCCCACTGATACAGCTCTGACCTCGGTAGAGGAATTCTTTAAGGCCATGGCCGTAATTTACGATGACCCTGACCTTGCTGCGTCCTCTGAGTGGAAGCTCAAACTTTTGCGGCAAGGCAGAGGCTCGGTCGAAGATTATGCGGCAGAATTCCGTAGGTGGTCAGTCACCGCCAGATTCGACAACTATGCCCTGATGGATTATTTCCTGTCTGGGTTGTCGAAGGAGGTCTCCGATCTAATGTTAACTGTACCCGAGCCTAAAACGGTCGATGAGGCCATCTCATCAGCCATTCGAGTTGACCGTAGGCTACGCCATCAGAGGCAGACTAGGGGCAGTCACCGTGTCAGGGTGACATCTTATGCGGCACCTTCCGCTGCACCCCTAGTAACGCCATCTCCGCCTGTCTCACGCAGTGCTGGGCCGAAATTACACATTAGCGTAATTACGCATCGTAATTCACTACAAATGCACCGTAAGCATTACGTGTAAGGTTACTGTATTACGCGTAATTAATTACGCGTAGACCGTAGGTTACGTTATTACGCGTAACAAATTACGCGTAAGACAGTAAACTCCCATTGAAATTACACAGTCTGCCGTAATCGCGTAATATTACGCTCCCGTATAATATAAAAAAGCCGCCGACTTTAAGGGTTAATAGCAAAGCCCCCTTAATTGGTAAGAGCCTCAAATTTGGAGAATATATTAAGGAGATCAGAAGGAATAAGAGGAAAATTTTTTTTTTCAAAAAGACCTTATAGTTTTTGAGAAAATCGATGTTAAAGTTTCAAAGGAAAAATATATACATTTAAAAACCCGCCGACTTTAACGGTTAATAGCAAAGCCTGCTTAAAATTTAGGAACACCAAATTCACAGGGTATATTAAGGGGATCAGTGGGAATAAGAGGAAATTTTTTTTTCAAAAGACCTTATAGTTTTTGAGAAAATCGATTTTTAAGTTTCAAGGGCAAAAATGTCTTTTAAATGCGGAAAATGTCAGTTTTTTTTGCACAGGTAACAATAGTGTTTTATTTTCATAGATTCCCCCAAGTGGGAAGAGTTTTACTTACTTCGTTCTGAGTGTGGGAAATATTAAAAAAAAATGACGTGGGGTCCCCCCTCCCAGACCTCTTTAACCCCTTGTCCCCCATGCAGACCGGGATAGCCAGAATGCGGAGCACCGGCCGCATGGGGCTCCGCAACCTGACTATACCAGCCCGCATGGTCCATGGATTGGGGGGTCTCGGAAGGGGAGGGGCAGCCAAGCTTTCCCCTCCCCCTCCGAGCCCTTGTCCAATCCAAGGACAAGGGGCTCTTCTCCACCTCCGATGGGCGGTGGAGGTGGAGGCCGCGATTTCCTAGGGGGGGGGGGGTTCATGGTGGCATCTGGGAGTCCCCTTTAAAAAGGGGTCCCCCAGATGCCCACCCCCCCTCCCAGGAGAAATGAGTACAGAGGTACTTGTACCCCTTAACCATTTCCTTTAAGAGTTTAAAGTAAATAAACACACAAACACATAGAAAAAGTATTTTAATTGAACAAAAAACATAACCACGAAAAAAGTCCTTTAATATTCTTAATTAACCATTAATACTTACCTGTCCCTTTAAAAGCCAGTTCCCACGCAATATCCTCGGAAATATACTAATCAGTTACAATGTAACAAAGTTGTTACAATGTAACAACTTTGTTACTTTGTAACTCCACCGCACCCCGACGTCACTCGCCGCTCACCCGCCGGCCGCCACATACACGCTAAATCCCCGGCAGCTCCCGCCGTCCACTCCGCCCACACCTGTCACCCATATACATGCTGGCACTCATGGGTGCCAGCATGTATATAGGTGACATGTGGGAGAGGCGGGGAGGGCAGCGGAGCCGGCGGGGACTTAACGTCCTGCACGGACCCGACAGAGCTCTGAGCTATATAGCTCAGAGCTCTCTAAAGCATCTTTGTATTTGGGCTCCAAGGAGCCGTATTGGTCCTTAGCAGACCAATGGGGTTCCTTCTGATTTAAAGGAACCCCATTTGTCTGCTAAGGACCAATGGGGCTCCTTGGAGCCCAAATACAAAGATGCTTAGAGAGCTCTGAGCTATATAGCTCAGAGCTCTGTCGGGTCCGTGCAGCGCAGACGCGTATGCGGCGGCGGCGAGTGACGTCGGGTGCGGCGTAGTTACAATGTAACAAAGTTGTTACATTGTAATAACTTTGTTACATTGTAACTGATAGAACATTTCCGAGGCTATTTCGAGGGATCATTTATTTAAAGGGACAGGTAAGTATTAATGATTAATTAAGAATATTAAAGGACTGTTTTCGTGGTTATGTTTTTTGTTCAATTAAAATACTTTTTCTATGTGTTTGTGTGTTTATTTACTTTTAACTCTTAAAGGAAATGGGTAAGGGGTACAAGTACCTCTATACTCATTTCTCCTGGGAGGGGGGGTGGGCATCTGGGTGACCCCTTTTTAAAGGGGACTCCCAGATGCCACCATGAACCCCCCCCCCCCCCCCAGGAAATCGTGGCCTCCACCTCCACCGCCCATCGGAGGTGGAGAAGAGCCCCTTGTCCTTGGATTGGACAAGGGCTCGGAGGGGGAGGGAAAGCTTGGCTGCCCCTCCCCTTCCGAGACCCCCCAATCCATGGACCATGCGGGCTGGTATAGTCAGGGTGCGGAGCCCCACGCGGCCGGTGCTCCGCATTCTGGCTATCCCAGTCTGCATGGGGGACAAGGGGTTAAAGAGGTCTGGGAGGGGGGACCCCACGTCGTTTTTTTTAAATATTTCCCACACTCAGAACGAAGTAAGTAAAGCTCTTCCCACTTGGGGGAATCTATGAAAATAAAACACTATTGTTACCTGTGCAAAAAAACCTGACATTTTCCGCATTTAAAAGACATGTTTGCCCTTCAAACTTAAAAATCGATTTTCTCAAAAACTATAAGGTCTTTTTGTAAAAAAAATTTCCTCTTATTCCCACTGATCCCCTTAATATACCCTGTGAATTTGGTGTTCCTAAATTTTAAGCAGGCTTTGCTATTAACCGTTAAAGTCGGCGGGTTTTTAAATGTATATATTTTTCCTTTGAAACTTTAACATCGATTTTCTCAAAAACTATAAGGTCTTTTTGAAAAAAAAAATTTTCCTCTTATTCCTTCTGATCTCCTTAATATATTCTCCAAATTTGAGGCTCTTAGCAATTAAGGGGGCTTTGCTATTAACCCTTAAAGTTGGCGGCTACCTAACATTGATCCATGCGTCAACTTTTCCGCTTGGCAGCATGACAGCATTAATTGCTAGTAGGATTTTACGCGTAAGCCAATAACGTAACAACCTTAATTACGGTATTCTTACGCGTAATTGCGTAAGGGCTATGCGTAATTACAGACATGTACCGTAAATGATTGTCTACGCCGTAAGCGTAATTCCGTAATGCGTAATAGCGTAAAATTACGCGTAATGATCCGTAAGCGTAGTTTTTTCCATTACGCCCAGCACTGGTCTCACCCTCTCCGGCCTTGCCTCCGCCCGAACCAATGCAGATTGGTCGATCGAAACTGACCCAGGTAGAGCGAAGGCGGAGAATGACGGAACAGCTGTGTCTGTACTGTGCAGCAACAGGGCATAGGGTGCGAAACTGCCCTAACAAGTCGGGAAACGAGTTTGCCTAGGAGTAGTGGGGGGTGACACCCTAGGCACACAATTTTCACCTCTTAAAGAAAAAAAATTGCTTCTCCCTTGTACTGTTACATGGGATAAGAAGTCTGTAGCCACTGAGGCTTTTATTGACTCAGGCTCAGCGGCTAATTTTATGAATTTCGAATTTGCTCAAGAGTTGGGTATTCCACTCATCCCTGTGAGACCCCCCATTCAGGTCACGGCAGTGGACGATTCCCCTCTACAACGGAATCGTGTCCTGTCACAGACCCCGGAGGTGAAGGTCACCATAGGGGTATTGCATGGGGAACAATTACAATTTTTTGTGTTACATATGTCAACCTCCACTATCATCCTAGGCATGCCGTGGTTGCAAATCCATTCTCCGCAAATAGACTGGGCCACGGAAATTTGGCTATGCAGGAGTACATCAGGGAGAATTTGGCCAAGGGTTTTATTCGCCCGTCCCGGTCGCCTGCTGGGGCGGGCTTCTTTTTTGTAAAAAAGAAAGACGGAGGCCTGCGGCCCTGCATTGATTACCGCGGCCTTAACAAGATTACAGTGAAAAAATCGATATCCGCTGCCTCTGATAGACGATTTGTTCACACAGATCACTGATGCCAAGATCTTTTATAAACTGGATTTGCGGGGCGCGTACAACCTGATTCGCATAAGAAAGGGCGATGAATGGAAAACGGCCTTTAATACACCAGACGGGCATTATGAGTACCTGGTGATGCCTTTCGGGCTATGTAATGCCCCGGCCGTTTTCCAGGAACTCATCAACAAGGTCTTCAGGGAGGTGTTGGGGAGATTTGTTCTAGTCTATCTAGACGATATCCTTATCTTCTCCAACAACCTCTCTTAACATAGGACCCATGTGAGGTTCGTTTTGAACAAACTTAGGCAGAACTCTTTGTACGCAAAGCTTGAAAAATGTATTTTTGAGGTAACGTCTGTCGCTTTCCTGGGGTACATAATTTCCACCACGGGCCTATCTATGGATCCTGCCAAGGTCTCCGCTGTCCTGGAGTGGCCTCAGCCGGTGGGCCTGAAGTCCCTTCAGCGGTTTCTTGGCTTCGCCAACTATTATAGAAGGTTCATAAAGGGGTACTCCACGGTTATTTCTCCTCTTACCAGTCTTACTAAGAAAGGGGCAGATACCACTCACTGGTCTCCTGAGGCGTTACAGGCTTCTTCCACCCTGAAGGGCCTATTCTGTTCAGCGCCCATCCTCAGACATGTGGATACGTCTTTCCCGTTTATTGTTGAGGTGGATGCTTCGGAGGTTGGGGTGGGGGCTGTGCTGTCTCAGCGGTCAGGCTTGCAGGGTAGAATGCACCCGTGTGCCTACTTCTCCCATAGGTTCTCCCCTGCGAAAAGGAACTACGATATTGGCAACAGAGAGCTCCTGGCCATTAAATTAGCTTTCGAGGAATGGCGGCATTGGTTAGAGGGAGCTGAGCATACGATCATGGTCTACACTGATCACAAAAACCTAGAGTACATTGAGGGGGCTAAGAGGTTGAGCCCTCGCCAGGCTCGATGGTCGTTATTCTTCTCTAGGTTTAGTTTCATTATTACGTACACCCCGGGTAGCAAGAACGTTAAGGCGGATGCTTTATCCAGGTACTTCAAGTCAGAGACAGCACAGCCCTCTGTTCCAGAGACCATTGTTCCCCAGAGGTTGGTACTGGCAGCAACAGAGACTTGGGAGGATTGGAAGGAGACTTTGATTCCCTTTCAACAAGACTTCCCGGGAAGGGAAGCCTGCAGGGGTTCTGTTCATTCCTCTACCGTTTCGTCTCCGGGTGCTAGAGATGTTCCATGCGCATAAGAATGCTGGGCATCCTGGGGCATCTAGAACACAAGATCTGGTAGCCAGATGTGCCTGGTGGCCTTCCTTGGCAGCAGATTGCAAGGAATTCATGAGGGAATGTGTGATATGTGCCAAGAGTAAACCCTCCCGGCTGGCACCTGTCGGTACCTTGCAGCCTTTGCCCACCCCGAGTGAGCCATGGACCCACCTGTCCATGGATTTTGTAGGTGAGCTTCCCAGATCTGAGGGCATGGCAGTGTAATGATCGCTGCTGCAGCAGGTGTTGCTGGAAGTAGTAGTGCTGCAGCTCAGGCAGTTCTGATGTCTTTCCATGCAAGCTGCATAGCTTTGTCTGTCTTTCCCTGCTGTCAGCTTGTGACTGATTATCATTCACCTGTGTGGGAATCTGCATGTCTGCTCCCATTGGATGACCTCAGTATAAAGATCTGCTTCCTGCAGGGTTTCCTTGGGTTTTCATAGCTTCAGTGTAAGCCAGTCTTGCTGTCGCTTCAGCCCCGATCGTGTTTCTTGTTCTAAAGATACTTTGCTGGTTTTGCATCATATATTGGTTCATTGCCCATATATATGCATACCAGCACGTTTATTATTTTCCTTGTATTTGTGTTACGTTGATACATCAGTGTCGCTGATGTATACGTACACGAACTGTTTATATCCTGTGTGCAGTTAGTCAGCTTTCCAGTACGTTTTGGTAGGCTGCGCGTACCGTGACCACCCGTGCTGAGGTAGTTACCCTGCTCCTGGTTACCGTTTGTGGATTGCGTTCATCTCTGCGAGGAGATAACGAATCCTTCTGAATCCTGTCCTGTTACCGTTTGTGGATTGCGTTCATCTCTGCGAAGAGATAACGAATCCTTCTGAATCCTGTTCCTGGTCCTGTTTGTGGATTGCGTTCATCTCTGCGAGGAGATAACGAATCCTTCTGAATCCTGTTCTGTTACTGTTTGTGGATTGCGTTCATCTCTGCGAAGAGATAACGAATCCTTCTGAATCCTGTTCTGTTACCGTTTGTGGATTGCGTTCATCTCTGCGAAGAGATAGCGAATCCTTCTGAGTCCTGTTCCCTGTGTTACTCCATTCCTAGTCAGCGTTCCTGCTTATGTCATATATCGGTTCATTGCCGATATATACATATGTTAGTCAGACGTTACAAATAGTTTCATTGATAGCTGTAATTGTAATACGCTAGGAAAACATACTTATTGTATATTTATCTGTGTTACGTTCATCTATCTTAATCCTGCTATTTTCTGACTGTCCTGTCCTGTCTTTGTGAGGCACGCCATCGCCGCATCGCATTGGCTGCCTCATTCCAGTCTGTCTGGTTTTGGACGCTTGCTGTCGCTAAGTAGCCGCTAGCTAGCAAGCGTTCATTCTGTCTACCTGTCCTGATCTCCTCAGTTCTGGTTTATGCGCTCAGCGCTACTTTGCGCTGAGACGTTATAACGAAAGCATTGTTTGTGGCTGTCAGATCTGCACCGGCTCTGTGCGCCACAATCTCCTATTGGAGTCAGTCCTCCCCTCCACTATACTAGGGATAGCCTGTTTCCTTGTGCTAGTGTGTGTACCTCCTCCACGTCAGCTCATGCGTTGCATGCTGACTGTGGAGAATACACCACCAAGCCTTACATTATGAAAACCCCATTACCAATCCCCATTGTGGGGGGGATTCCCAGAAAGTATGACACTGTTAATTATGGTTCCTGTTCCTTTAAGAAATTTGAAGAACTTAGCTCTGAAACAGAAAATGAGTTTTTCTCTGAATGTGCCAGGTTCCTGACCAATCCTGATCTCCAAGTGACTCCTGTTTCAACCTGGGCACTCCAACTAAGTTATATTTTGTTTAAAGGGGAATTATTCCAGTGGGCATTTGATGTTCTCAATCATTCCGATTTGAAAGAGAGACCGCTGGAATTTCTAGCGTTTGTGATCCATAACTGGTTGCGCATAGATCCATTGCCTTTTCCTCTTAATGAACTCCTGGCAGCAGGCCAATCAGCTGCTCCTTCAATTGCTTGCAAAAATGATCAGCAAGCAGAAAGTGTTACTGATAATTTTCCTGCAGCTTTGAATAAATCACCAAAAACAGCAAGGTCAAAGGCAAAACGCAAACGTTCTAAGAAACGTGTCCAATCTGCAGAATCGTTATCCTTAGCGACTGAGACCTATAATGAGATTCTGCCATTAACAGATAATGAAATGCAATTGTCTTTCAGGGGAGTTAAATGGACTTATGAAACTACTAATGAACTTTCCTCCCTGGCTAGGGAAAATAAAGATTTTTGTTTAAAAGAATTATCTGAGTATGATTATGATGAGATATTACAGAGTATTGAACAAATCAACTTATTTGTGAACCAAGGGAAGTTTGCATACACTACAGTTCAACACTTGCTACAGGTATTGGAGATTCTTAAGAATAAGGAATCTGCCAATCACCTGCTAATTAACCCTATACATGTGCCTGCCACAATCATATCTGCAGACTGTGATCAGCCTAAATGTTTCGCTGTTAAGTATGCATGGGATCCTCCATTCGAGAGGGGAGAGATGGAAGCCCTGGTCTGTGAATGGAAGAATGATTCAAGTTCATTTTGTCAATTTTACAGTGCAAAAAGTGAAATGGTATTGAACGCATGCATTAAGTCAGCCTATAACCTAATAGAGGCTGGTGTGTGTAGGTATGACAGTGTGGCTCCTTTGATTGATGTGTGGGAACTGATTTTGGATGATTTTTATGTGACTCCGAATTCGCAAATTTGGCGTTCTGACCCGCCTGCTTCAGCACCTTTGGCTGATTCAGCAGGTGATTCGGAGCTCTTTTTGTGTGAAATTGAAGTTCCTGCAATTCCACCCTGTACCATGGATAACTCAGTGTTACTTCCCAGTAAAACAGAAGCCACTGATACATTCTTAACCTTGCCCTGCGCAAATTTCTCAGCAGAGAATCCAGAGGTCCTGCTGACTTCCGAGTCCAGTCTAGCCAGTACTCATGACTCTTTGTTTAGTGAAACAGACACCAGAAAAATCTTGCCTGTCTCTGCAAACACTTCTGCAGAAATTACCTGTGTTAATAAAGTTCAACTCCTGTCTGATCCAGCAGATGCCAATAGATGCACTACATCAGCTTCCGAGTCCCAGCAATCCTGTCTAGTAACCTCAGAACCCCAGCATCTGAATTTTCCAATTTTACAATTGAATGGTGATTCAGATGCGCAAACATTGTGTCTTGATTTTCCTGTTTCTACACCTCGCTCTAGGTTCGTGAATAGCTCAGAGCATCTGCTCTGTGAACCTGAAATCGCAGAATTATTACCTTGTTCAGAAAATGTTCCAATAAATTTGCCCTGTACTATGAATTGTGCAGTAGATCTCTCCAATGAAACTCAGGTCACAGAATCATTATGCTGTCCAGCAGGTGCTTCCATGGTTTTGCCCTGCAATATGGACTGTTCAGTGATCCTGTCCAGTGAAGCTGTGGTCGCAGAGTCTTATGCTTCACCCAGTACTTTGGATATTTCAAACCCTCTAGCAGAAGGGTCTGAGGCACTGCTTACCTCAGTTGGTGTTGCAGTAATATTCACTTGTCTAGCAGCTGTTTTGGAATTACAGTCTGCTCTAATAAAACTTGGTGAATTTCTGCCCAGCAAAGCAGAAGCCATTGAAATATTGTCCTCGTCAGCAATTGTGTTAGATACCTTGCCCTGTACACAGTCTGATTTAACCAATGTTGAGTCCCTCTCCAGTGTTGTAACAGCCGAGGAACTCCAGCCCTGTCCTCTGAATGTTTCAGAAGTCTTGCCCTGTAACATGGATAATTCTGATTCTCTGGTCAAAATAATAGAAATCTCAGAATTTCAGTCCGGTCTGATGAGTGTTCCTGAAACCCAGCCCTGTTTCCTGAAATATTCTGGTTCTCTGGCCGCTATGGCAGAGGTTCCAGAGTCCCCTTCCTGTCCAGGGAATTCCTCAGTTTTGCCTAGTCCAGTGGGGGCTGCTGCAATACTGACTTGTTATGCAGCGCCTCATGAGCTCCAATCCAGTGTATTAAATGAGTCTCTGTCCAGTCCAGAGGTAGTTGTGGAGTCCCTATCTGGTTCAGTGCATAAATCAGAAGATTTGTCCTGTCTTGTTAGTGCCCCTGAATCTGATTTGTTACTGACTTTGCTGGAATCAGCGACATCTAAGTCTGATCCAGCATTCTCGTGTAAAAGTCCAGTAGTTGCGAAGTTTAGTCATGATGATTTTTTTTTGGCCAGTCCTGGTTTTGGTCCTGTCTTGGCTGACCCTGAGGCTCACAGTTCCTTGACATGCCCAGAGGTTTCTCTTGTGCCGGTGTGCCCAGATGTTCTTTGTGTGCCAGAATGCCCAAGTGTGTCTAAGGTGTTAGCGTGCTCTGATGCTTCCTTAGTGGGAACACGTTCTGATGTTGCCAGTCTGCCTGCATGCCCAGAGATGGTTCTGGTCCCTGAAAGCCCTGATATTGATGTTTGTCCTTGTGGCCCTGACTCGGGAATTGCCCTAGGTTCCATAGGGGTTCTTGATAGTTCTCCATGTGAGCCTAAGGGGCATTCTGACCTATGGGGATCTCTTTGGAGCTTCAAGGTGTTCTGGGAGGTCTCTGAGAAAACTTGTCCTGGTGCCTTGGACTGGTTCAACAGTGGGTTTTGTGTTGGTAAAGACAGTACCGGTGGGCATTGCAAAGGCTTTGGCATTTCTGAACGGTTCCTGGAAGGCGGTGGGTATCGCTCAGGGAATTTCGGAGGGCTTTCTTCTGGAAATCATGGTTCTGATGGGTGTCACATTGGGGCTTGTAGTACTGATGGGCATGGTTCTGTAGGTTCTGGTTCTGATGGGTCCAGTCTTGTGGGGACTGATTCTGGAGTTCGGTCTTGCCGGGCTGTCCCGGTCATCATGAATTATCAGTCAGACTGTTTTGTTGGGAATTTCAGTTTTGAAAAGCGTCTGGAATCCGCTTTTAAGGGCGGGGGTACTGTAATGATCGCTGCTGCAGCAGGTGTTGCTGGAAGTAGTAGTGCTGCAGCTCAGGCAGTTCTGATGTCTTTCCATGCAAGCTGCATAGCTTTGTCTGTCTTTCCCTGCTGTCAGCTTGTGACTGATTATCATTCACCTGTGTGGGAATCTGCATGTCTGCTCCCATTGGATGACCTCAGTATAAAGATCTGCTTCCTGCAGGGTTTCCTTGGGTTTTCATAGCTTCAGTGTAAGCCAGTCTTGCTGTCGCTTCAGCCCCGATCGTGTTTCTTGTTCTAAAGATACTTTGCTGGTTTTGCATCATATATTGGTTCATTGCCCATATATATGCATACCAGCATGTTTATTATTTTCCTTGTATTTGTGTTACGTTGATACATCAGTGTCGCTGATGTATACGTACACGAACTGTTTATATCCTGTGTGCAGTTAGTCAGCTTTCCAGCACGTTTTGGTAGGTTGCGCGTACTGTGACCACCCGTGCTGAGGTAGTTACCCTGCTCCTGGTTACCGTTTGTGGATTGCGTTCATCTCTGCGAGGAGATAACGAATCCTTCTGAATCCTGTCCTTTTACCGTTTGTGGATTGCGTTCATCTCTGCGAAGAGATAACGAATCCTTCTGAATCCTGTTCCTGGTCCTGTTTGTGGATTGCGTTCATCTCTGCGAGGAGATAACGAATCCTTCTGAATCCTGTTCTGTTACTGTTTGTGGATTGCGTTCATCTCTGCGAAGAGATAACGAATCCTTCTGAATCCTGTTCTGTTACCGTTTGTGGATTGCGTTCATCTCTGCGAAGAGATAGCGAATCCTTCTGAGTCCTGTTCCCTGTGTTACTCCATTCCTAGTCAGCGTTCCTGCTTATGTCATATATCGGTTCATTGCCGATATATACATATGTTAGTCAGACGTTACAAATAGTTTCATTGATAGCTGTAATTGTAATACGCTAGGAAAACATACTTATTGTATATTTATCTGTGTTACGTTCATCTATCTTAATCCTGCTATTTTCTGACTGTCCTGTCCTGTCTTTGTGAGGCACGCCATCGCCGCATCGCATTGGCTGCCTCATTCCAGTCTGTCTGGTTTTGGACGCTTGCTGTCGCTAAGTAGCCGCTAGCTAGCAAGCGTTCATTCTGTCTACCTGTCCTGATCTCCTCAGTTCTGGTTTATGCGCTCAGCGCTACTTTGCGCTGAGACGTTATAACGAAAGCATTGTTTGTGGCTGTCAGATCTGCACCGGCTCTGTGCGCCACAATCTCCTATTGGAGTCAGTCCTCCCCTCCACTATACTAGGGATAGCCTGTTTCCTTGTGCTAGTGTGTGTACCTCCTCCACGTCAGCTCATGCGTTGCATGCTGACTGTGGAGAATACACCACCAAGCCTTACATTATGAAAACCCCATTACCAATCCCCATTGTGGGGGGGATTCCCAGAAAGTATGACACTGTTAATTATGGTTCCTGTTCCTTTAAGAAATTTGAAGAACTTAGCTCTGAAACAGAAAATGAGTTTTTCTCTGAATGTGCCAGGTTCCTGACCAATCCTGATCTCCAAGCGACTCCTGTTTCAACCTGGGCACTCCAACTAAGTTATATTTTGTTTAAAGGGGAATTATTCCAGTGGGCATTTGATGTTCTCAATCATTCCGATTTGAAAGAGAGACCGCTGGAATTTCTAGCGTTTGTGATCCATAACTGGTTGCGCATAGATCCATTGCCTTTTCCTCTTAATGAACTCCTGGCAGCAGGCCAATCAGCTGCTCCTTCAATTGCTTGCAAAAATGATCAGCAAGCAGAAAGTGTTACTGATAATTTTCCTGCAGCTTTGAATAAATAACCAAAAACAGCAAGGTCAAAGGCAAAACGCAAACGTTCTAAGAAACGTGTCCAATCTGCAGAATCGTTATCCTTAGCGACTGAGACCTATAATGAGATTCTGCCATTAACAGATAATGAAATGCAATTGTCTTTCAGGGGAGTTAAATGGACTTATGAAACTACTAATGAACTTTCCTCCCTGGCTAGGGAAAATAAAGATTTTTGTTTAAAAGAATTATCTGAGTATGATTATGATGAGATATTACAGAGTATTGAACAAATCAACTTATTTGTGAACCAAGGGAAGTTTGCATACACTACAGTTCAACACTTGCTACAGGTATTGGAGATTCTTAAGAATAAGGAATCTGCCAATCACCTGCTAATTAACCCTATACATGTGCCTGCCACAATCATATCTGCAGACTGTGATCAGCCTAAATGTTTCGCTGTTAAGTATGCATGGGATCCTCCATTCGAGAGGGGAGAGATGGAAGCCCTGGTCTGTGAATGGAAGAATGATTCAAGTTCATTTTGTCAATTTTACAGTGCAAAAAGTGAAATGGTATTGAACGCATGCATTAAGTCAGCCTATAACCTAATAGAGGCTGGTGTGTGTAGGTATGACAGTGTGGCTCCTTTGATTGATGTGTGGGAACTGATTTTGGATGATTTTTATGTGACTCCGAATTCGCAAATTTGGCGTTCTGACCCGCCTGCTTCAGCACCTTTGGCTGATTCAGCAGGTGATTCGGAGCTCTTTTTGTGTGAAATTGAAGTTCCTGCAATTCCACCCTGTACCATGGATAACTCAGTGTTACTTCCCAGTAAAACAGAAGCCACTGATACATTCTTAACCTTGCCCTGCGCAAATTTCTCAGCAGAGAATCCAGAGGTCCTGCTGACTTCCGAGTCCAGTCTAGCCAGTACTCATGACTCTTTGTTTAGTGAAACAGACACCAGAAAAATCTTGCCTGTCTCTGCAAACACTTCTGCAGAAATTACCTGTGTTAATAAAGTTCAACTCCTGTCTGATCCAGCAGATGCCAATAGATGCACTACATCAGCTTCCGAGTCCCAGCAATCCTGTCTAGTAACCTCAGAACCCCAGCATCTGAATTTTCCAATTTTACAATTGAATGGTGATTCAGATGCGCAAACATTGTGTCTTGATTTTCCTGTTTCTACACCTCGCTCTAGGTTCGTGAATAGCTCAGAGCATCTGCTCTGTGAACCTGAAATTGCAGAATTATTACCTTGTTCAGAAAATGTTCCAATAAATTTGCCCTGTACCATGAATTGTGCAGTAGATCTCTCCAATGAAACTCAGGTCACAGAATCATTATGCTGTCCAGCAGGTGCTTCCATGGTTTTGCCCTGCAATATGGACTGTTCAGTGATCCTGTTCTGTGAAGCTGTGGTCGCAGAGTCTTATGCTTCACCCAGTACTTAGGATATTTCAAACCCTCTAGCAGAAGGGTCTGAGGCACTGCTTACCTCAGTTGGTGTTGCAGTAATATTCACTTGTCTAGCAGCTGTTTTGGAATTACAGTCTGCTCTAATAAAACTTGGTGAATTTCTGCCCAGCAAAGCAGAAGCCATTGAAATATTGTCCTCGTCAGCAATTGTGTTAGATACCTTGCCCTGTACACAGTCTGATTTAACCAATGTTGAGTCCCTCTCCAGTGTTGTAACAGCCGAGGAACTCCAGCCCTGTCCTCTGAATGTTTCAGAAGTCTTGCCCTGTAACATGGATAATTCTGATTCTCTGGTCAAAATAATAGAAATCTCAGAATTTCAGTCCGGTCTGATGAGTGTTCCTGAAACCCAGCCCTGTATCCTGAAAGATGCTGGTTCTCTGGCCGCTATGGCAGAGGTTCCAGAGTCCCCTTCCTGTCCAGGGAATTCCTCAGTTTTGCCTAGTCCAGTGGGGGCTGCTGCAATACTGACTTGTTATGCAGCGCCTCATGAGCTCCAATCCAGTGTATTAAATGAGTCTCTGTCCAGTCCAGAGGTAGTTGTGGAGTCCCTATCTGGTTCAGTGCATACATCAGAAGATTTGTCCTGTCTTGTTAGTGCCCCTGAATCTGATTTGTTACTGACTTTGCTGGAATCAGCGACATCTAAGTCTGATCCAGCATTCTCGTGTAAAAGTCCAGTAGTTGCGAAGTTTAGTCATGATGATTTTTTTTTTGGCCAGTCCTGGTTTTGGTCCTGTCTTGGCTGACCCTGAGGCTCACAGTTCCTTGACATGCCCAGAGGTTTCTCTTGTGCCGGTGTGCCCAGATGTTCTTTGTGTGCCAGAATGCCCAAGTGTGTCTAAGGTGTTAGCGTGCTCTGATGCTTCCTTAGTGGGAACACGTTC
This sequence comes from Hyperolius riggenbachi, assembly GCF_040937935.1. Classification (NCBI taxonomy): domain Eukaryota; kingdom Metazoa; phylum Chordata; class Amphibia; order Anura; family Hyperoliidae; genus Hyperolius; species Hyperolius riggenbachi. Next base: position 302,370,488 of record NC_090647.1, read on the forward strand.
TGATGTTGCCAGTCTGCCTGCATGCCCAGAGATGGTTCTGGTCCCTGAAAGCCCTGATATTGATGTTTGTCCTTGTGGCCCTGACTCGGGAATTGCCCTAGGTTCCATAGGGGTTCTTGATAGTTCTCCATGTGAGCCTAAGGGGCATTCTGACCTATGGGGATCTCTTTGGAGCTTCAAGGTGTTCTGGGAGGTCTCTGAGAAAACTTGTCCTGGTGCCTTGGACTGGTTCAACAGTGGGTTTTGTGTTGGTAAAGACAGTACCGGTGGGCATTGCAAAGGCTTTGGCGTTTCTGAACGGTTCCTGGAAGGCGGTGGGTATCGCTCAGGGAATTTCGGAGGGCTTTCTTCTGGAAATCATGGTTCTGATGGGTGTCACATTGGGGCTTGTAGTACTGATGGGCATGGTTCTGTAGGTTCTGGTTCTGATGGGTCCAGTCTTGTGGGGACTGATTCTGGAGTTCGGTCTTGCCGGGCTGTCCCGGTCATCATGAATTATCAGTCAGACTGTTTTGTTGGGAATTTCAGTTTTGAAAAGCGTCTGGAATCCGCTTTTAAGGGCGGGGGTACTGTAATGATCGCTGCTGCAGCAGGTGTTGCTGGAAGTAGTAGTGCTGCAGCTCAGGCAGTTCTGATGTCTTTCCATGCAAGCTGCATAGCTTTGTCTGTCTTTCCCTGCTGTCAGCTTGTGACTGATTATCATTCACCTGTGTGGGAATCTGCATGTCTGCTCCCATTGGATGACCTCAGTATAAAGATCTGCTTCCTGCAGGGTTTCCTTGAGTTTTCATAGCTTCAGTGTAAGCCAGTCTTGCTGTCGCTTCAGCCCCGATCGTGTTTCTTGTTCTAAAGATACTTTGCTGGTTTTGCATCATATATTGGTTCATTGCCCATATATATGCATACCAGCACGTTTATTATTTTCCTTGTATTTGTGTTACGTTGATACATCAGTGTCGCTGATGTATACGTACACGAACTGTTTATATCCTGTGTGCAGTTAGTCAGCTTTCCAGCACGTTTTGGTAGGTTGCGCGTACCGTGACCACCCGTGCTGAGGTAGTTACCCTGCTCCTGGTTACCGTTTGTGGATTGCGTTCATCTCTGCGAAGAGATAACGAATCCTTCTGAATCCTGTTCCTGGTCCTGTTTGTGGATTGCGTTCATCTCTGCGAGGAGATAACGAATCCTTCTGAATCCTGTTCTGTTACTGTTTGTGGATTGCGTTCATCTCTGCGAAGAGATAACGAATCCTTCTGAATCCTGTTCTGTTACCGTTTGTGGATTGCGTTCATCTCTGCGAAGAGATAGCGAATCCTTCTGAGTCCTGTTCCCTGTGTTACTCCATTCCTAGTCAGCGTTCCTGCTTATGTCATATATCGGTTCATTGCCGATATATACATATGTTAGTCAGACGTTACAAATAGTTTCATTGATAGCTGTAATTGTAATACGCTAGGAAAACATACTTATTGTATATTTATCTGTGTTACGTTCATCTATCTTAATCCTGCTATTTTCTGACTGTCCTCTCCTGTCTTTGTGAGGCACGCCATCGCCGCATCGCATTGGCTGCCTCATTCCAGTCTGTCTGGTTTTGGACGCTTGCTGTCGCTAAGTAGCCGCTAGCTAGCAAGCGTTCATTCTGTCTACCTGTCCTGATCTCCTCAGTTCTGGTTTATGCGCTCAGCGCTACTTTGCGCTGAGACGTTATAACGAAAGCATTGTTTGTGGCTGTCAGATCTGCACCGGCTCTGTGCGCCACAATCTCCTATTGGAGTCAGTCCTCCCCTCCACTATACTAGGGATAGCCTGTTTCCTTGTGCTAGTGTGTGTACCTCCTCCACGTCAGCTCATGCGTTGCATGCTGACTGTGGAGAATACACCACCAAGCCTTACAGGCAGTCATTTGGGTGATAGTTGACCACTTTAGCAAAATGGCCCATTTTGTGCCATTGAAAGGACTCCCCTCAGCTCAGGAATTAGCCGAGTTATTCATAACTCACATTTTCCGTTTACACGGCATTCCAGAAAACATAGTCTCAGACAGGGGAGTCCAATTTGTGTCACGATTTTGGAAGGCTTTTTTCCAGCTTATGGGCATAAAGCTGTCATTCTCGTCGGGCTACCATCCACAGACAAATGGCCAGACTGAGAGGATAAATCAGTCCTTGGAACAGTTTTTGAGGTGCTATGTTGCAGAGGCGCAAGACGATTGGGTCAGATTCTTGCCCTTCGCAGAATTTGCTCAAAATAATTTAAAAAATGTGTCCTCCGGATTTTCGCCTTTTCAGGTAGTAACGGGGAGATCACCCAAATTTTCCCCATTGCCAGTAGTCTCTACTCCATTCCCAGCCCTGGAGACCTGGCAAAGGTCATTTAAGGACCTTTGGGGGACGGTAAGAAGTAATCTGGAAAAGGCCTTTTTGAGTCAGAAGGGTCAAGCTGACAAAAGACAGTCATTGGAGTGGAGGTTTCGACCTGGAGACTTGGTCTGGGTGTCCACACGTCACTTGACCCTGAGACAACCTTCTGACAAGCTTGGTCCCAGGTTTGTGGGTCCATTCCCGGTAGCCAGGAAGATCAACGATGTTACCTATACCGTTGATCTTCCCACCAGCATGCGGGGGGTAAGGTCCTTCCATGTATCCCTTCTTAAACCAGCAGTCCAGGTGGGTCCCACTCCGCCTCCTCCTGTGTTGGTAGATGCCCAACCCGAATATGAGGTGGAAAAATTTTTAGATTCACGCACTGTACAAAACTCGGTACAATATCTCGTGCATTGGAAAGGGTACGGCATTAAGGAGAGACAATGGGTACCAGGGACGCGCATGCATGCCGATGAGTTAAAAAGGGAGTTTCACACTTTGCACCCAGAAAAACTTGGAGGGAACTGTCCGGAGTCCACTCCTCAGGGGGGGGGGGGGGTAATGTGAGAAAGCGCGGAAGAGCTGCCGCCATGAGCCAGCGGCGGGCGGCTCTTTCCGCGCACAGTGGCCACACACACGGAGAGGCAGCCACCTCCTCTCAACATGAGGCGGCTGTCTCCGTGCAAGGTTGTGTGGAGCGCGGGGAAACCGCCGCGTTGGACGCGGCGGTTAGTGCACATACCCCCGCTGCGGAGGTACCGCAGAGCGGGGCTGGTGTGGCTGGGACAGGTAGTCCCTCTAGCTTTAGAGTGACGCGCGCGCGTGCACTCAGGCATGGTTTATATGACAGCCAGAAGTAGTCAGCTGACCAGGCTGGTCAGCTGACTCTGGCTTCACCTCTCATTGGTTCAGCGCTGTGGGAGGTGCTGGAGAGAGTTATGTGTATATATACTGCTGGCTGGTCATTCCTCGGGTGTCTGGCGTTGCGATCACATATGTGGGAGCACCCAGATCCGTAGTCAGATCCGCAAGTGTGCCGGGACCAGCTGGAGCTGTAATCCTACACTTAGCTAGATTCTGTTGATAGCTAAAGTACTAGTTTGATTGTGATTATCTGTTATGACCTATTGCCTGCTCGACTATCCTCCTGAACTCTGATCTTGTACCTCGATATTTCTGATACTCTGTTGCCGAACCCCGGCTCGTTCCTTGACTCTGCTTCTGTCTCCTGGTTTTGTACCTCGATATATCTGATACCCCGTTGCCGAACTCTGCCTGTACCTAGACCCCGCCTCTGCCTCCTGATCTTGTACTTTATCTGTCCGTGTGTGTACGACCTGGTTTGTCCGACCCCGAGAACCGACCTCACTATTGAAGGCGGTTCCCCGTCCTGTCAGTGGCACCTCCTCCTGAGTGTCACTTTCAGACAATCCTTCTTACTGTCGGTCTGACTCCTCCTGTCTTGGAGAGCTCAGGTCTGCAGAAGGAATCTGCGTTGTACTTCTGACTGCGCTGAGGCTTGTCCTCAAAGTGTAACTGTTACACCAAACACTACACTCTACTCAGGTGAACAGAGGTTAGCTTGTATATCGGATTATCGGTGATACTGCAGATCACTTATAATCTGGTATACGTCTGTATTCCCCGTGATACTGCAGATCACCGGTAATCAGACCTCTCTGTGCTTCACCGATCGTTACACATAGTATGAATAGTATGTTGAGATGTGATTATTCTTCAGTTGCGCTGCAAAGAAAAGTTTCATAGCATGTTAACTTTATACAGTGAGGCATACAGTACCATGAATGTATGCCTCACTACCAATGTAAACACACGTGTTACCTTGTAAACACAAGTGCATTCACTGCGTTATCCCCACAAAGATCAGTCACATTGCACCACACAAAGATCAATGTCATAGGACTATCATTGCATTTGCATTGTGATGTGATGACTTTTTCCATTGAAACGTGATGCAACAAACAAAGCGTGAAAGGAACCGAACCATATAGTTCATTGTGATTACGTTTGTTTCCTTGTATGAAAGTTGTCTCAATTTCCTTTTATAATCAATAACTGTAAACTGTTGTTAAAGGTTCACTTTTATAGTATTTATTTATTTACTGTATGTATTTTGCTTTTTAATGGTTGTTAATGTTTAGCCTGTTTTTGCTCCATAGCTACCACAATTTTCTGCAAACTCTTACATTATATAATAAAGTTTCTGTTAACAATTAAGACTTTTGAGCATTTTTGTTTCAATTACTTTAAGAACAAAATGTAAAATTATTATACAATGGCAAGCCTTAATTGTATTGGTCTCTAAGCATGTATAACAAGATATTCACATACCTTATTTATGCACATAAATGAATACTAATGAACATAATAATAAGCAGCAGACATCTTTTTTGGATCAGTTTTGAGTAACAGGATTCTCTATTTAGAACAAATTTTACCCTGCACACTCAATATTAGACTTTGCTCTTGTAGACCTGAATATAAGAACAAAGCCTAAAACAAAGGAAAATGTAATTTAAAACACTTCTAGAATGTGGTTTTACCAGCTACTTCTCTATGGACGGATAACATTCTGAGGTCCTTGTCGGATATGCTCATTTCAAGAGGTAATTAAATTTTCTAGCTACAGCCAGTAAAGTATTCGGCTTATATTTTTACCTCCTCAAGCAGAAAAAAACATGACAAAGTGATAATCATATTTTTAATTGAGTGCCCTGGAAAGGAACTCCATCGGTAACTAATTACATTTCATCTTGAGTAGCTAACTTGTAACATGACAGCCGCTAGTAACTGTAGCTAATTATTTTTTTTATTAGAACACTTACAACAGGGTGAATTGAATAAAGAACAAATTTAGCAAAAGAGGGGTGGGGGCAAAGGAGAGAAGAGGATGGGCTGTTATCTACTTGAAACGCTAAGCTGGACTGCAGATTTAATTGTGCACCACTCCAGACAAGCAATATGTATTTCAAACAAATATTGCAAGAACAATACACATTTTTCATTTTATATATATGTGTGTGTGTGTGTGTGTGTGTGTGTGTGTGTGTGTGTGTGTGTGTGTGTGTGTGTGTGTGTGTGTGTGTGTGTGTGTGTGTGTTTGTGTGTGTTTGTGTGTTTGTGTGTGTTTGTGTGTTTGTGTGTGTGTGTGTGTGTGTGTTTGTGTGTGTGTGTCAATTTTTTTTACACTGGATTTCCTTAATTATACAGGACTAGTAAAAAGCCCGCCCATTAAAAATAGGCACTAGGCCATGGCCACTAGACACCCCCCCCCCCCCCCCCCCCCGGCGATGCATGCACAGACGCATCCCGGTTGCCCATCCACCATCTCTGTCCAAAGTATACGCACACAGGGAGATGTTGCTTGCTTGGCAGTTTGGAAAAAGCTGTTATTTCCCACAATATATTGAGGTATTGAGGTTCACAGACAGCAAACTGTCAGGACTGGAAGTAGGGACACACACACAAAGGGACATGGGACACAAAGACACTTGCAAGTTATTACATACTAGTCCTAAGGCCCATTTAAAAGGCTGTGGTGGCGCCCTTTCTCCCCCCCCCTCTGCCCACACTGGTTTCTCTATCAGCATGCATACATCGCCACCGCCTCCTCCCGCGCATCCACCCCGCGCACATCGTGCGCACACTTGCCCGCCCCTCTTCAGGACCCGTCCTCCTCTGCCGCACATCATTCCCCCAGCTCTCGGCAGTGTCTCTGCGTCCCTCCGTGTACATGCGCAGAGACAAAAAGCACTGACACACGAACATGGGACGCAGGAACACTTGCCAATTATTAGGTAGGATGATAAGGCTGGCATAGGCTTCAGGTAATTGTTGTGTTGCAAAACACAATTTTAACTTCAATCAAGCAAGATCGCCATATGAACAAACCAATCTGCTTGGCTAACTATGCCTTTTTGATAAATGGCCAGAGAGATAGTCCAGACCTTCCATTGTGGACAAATAGAAAAGTGAGTGACTGGTGCACACTACTTGCATTGCGCAACATGCGTGTTTTGATGCTCGCTGTGAACAATGCATTGCTATACATTGCTGTGTTTCTTGTGTACATTGCTTCACATTTTATTATGTATTAACTAAAGGAATTAATTCATTAAATTGGGAATTATCTCCAGATGTTCACTCTCAAAACTCTAGGCAGAATATTGTGTGTGTGTTGGGGAGGTAGTCTTTATATTGTCTGACCTAATACAAGTCTTTGAAGCTTTCTGTCAATCTTTGCAATCCACATAGTTCTTATTAGAAGACCCCCCCCCTCCTCCCCATGGCTGTTTATATCTACACGCACCATTGCAAATTCAAAGAGACTGCAATCTCATCTGGTAGGCATCTGATAGGCATCCTTGGAAAAAATGGCTTATTTCTCACCAAGGCTTCTCATTAGTACATTGACCTTACCAATGAGAATCCTCTATAAGGAAGAAATTTGTGCTAGTAAACGGAGAGGGAATAACATTTTATGTTGGGTGGTGTTAACGCTTGGGTAAGTTTGCTAGATCATGGCCAGGGACTAGTGTTGTACATTTGGGGGATTATGAGAGAAACTGAGGCAAAAATGTTAGTTTTTGTGACATTTATAATATGAGGCATTATGCTAACATCACTGGCACCATAACTAACTATAGCAAATTCTTACAAAAGTGTGAAGTTAAAAAATGAAAGATAGATCAAGAAATGACTGATACTTGCAGTGTAATTAATTCATGTTGTTTGATCCACCAGGAGCGTGCAGGTCATCATCTTTACTGCTGGCATGAAAAAAACTGGCCTGCACCAACTGCCCTTATATAAACACACCAACTAACAATGTGATAGGCAAAAAGGTTGTGTATATATAGATATATACACAGGGGGAAATACTGCTTGCTTGGAAGTTGGCATTGACAACAGCTGATATTTCCCACAATGCAACAAAGTTCACAGACAGGAGACTGTTATGATCCTGGCAATGACATCACACTGTGGGAAGTGTTTCCCCACAATAGATATCCCTGATGAACTATTAGAAAAAAAGGTAGAGATTTCTTGTAGAAAAGGGGGTCTCGGCTACTGATTGGAATGAAGTTCAATTTTTGCATATAAGTTCCTTTTTAAAGACAAAATTACATGCACGCACATCACTTTGCTTCATAGGTTTAATCATACACACAGAAATAAATGTACTGGGAGTTTGGGGAGGGAAACCTTTGTGGCCTGATCATCACCGGATCCCGAATGGTGTAATACTCCGATTTACAAGTTTAAATAAAAAATGCATACACACAGACACTTACAGCCATTTTTCTCATTCACATCAGAATTTTTTATTCTTGAAGCTTTTTGTTTAACAAGCTGAACATGAGAAAATAGCATTTCTAGCTTCGGCTTTTGCATAACAAAGTTTCCCATGAATATAAAGTATATAGTGCCCGCAAGGCTTTGCAAATCCACAGGCTCTTGATAATAGAAAACAAAATTTGGCATATGTGCGCTAACTACCAAGGACTGCTGAGAAAATACCTGTTATTACAAGGAAACTGGGGCCACTGCAGTGTCACAAAGCAAATGAATACACCTCATTGCACTAACAGTCAGCTTGGGGAAAGCTAGAAAGCACGTAGCGATAATTAGGATATATAAATAAAAAGTACATCAAACCCGAGGAATGTACCTAAATAAACTTGGAGATTTCACTCTGGCTTCATTCTGTTTTAATTATTTTTTGCCCTAATTGAAAAGACACCAATTAACTACAATTACCGGTAGCTATTGCCATTTTCTTCTACTGACTTCCATGCAAGGGAATCATGCAAGTTGACAATAGAGCTAATGGTCTTGGTAATTGTGAAATGATCGCATATTTCTCTGCATTTCTGAGATACCTGCTGGTGAATAGTGAACTTAAAGAGGAACATTAGCGCTATGTAAACTGTAAGCGGTACAGACAAAGCTGCCAAGGAAGAACACAACCTGCAGATCAGAAATACTGTACTGCAAGAAGAAAATGGTATAGGGTCAGCTGAACATCGAGACAAATAAAAAACAAGCTCCACCACACAAGACCAGGAAAATATTTGTTCCTCCAGCTTGCTTCAGCAACATGATTTGCCATTGTTTTGTTAAATGAAATACATTATCAATACATATGTATGGCACATTAAGCCTGGAAGATTACTGTGAACCGAAACTATGATCATGATCTTATAATCATGTCAGGCGACAGTTCAGCCATGATTGTTGTAAAGGTAGCCTGTTCTGTTCTATGGAAAAGAAATAGAAGAGCACACAGGAGGTTCTGCACTGCAGCAATTACAGTAGTAACATATAATTAATCTAGAACAGTGGATCACTGAAGGGGAGGGCACGATTTTCACCCCAAATGATCACAATCAACCTGGGAGATGAAAATCTAGAAAACCCTGTAAATGTGTCTTAAATTTATTTTTGGAGCAAACCATTCCATTTTATAATGCGTGTTTGTGCATACTGTAATGCTGGGTACACACGTTGAGATTTCCCGCTCGATTTGCGGTTCGATTCGATTATTTCAAACATGCTCAATCGGATTTCTATCGTTTTTTGCCGTCGATTTTGCATACTTAACATGGAAAAAACGATCGAAATCCAATCGAGCATGTTTGAAATAATCAAATCGAACCGTTCTATCCCGCGAATCGAGCGGGAAATCTCAACGTGTGTACCCAGCATTAGGTAAGATCCTTATGGCAGTGCAGGTACTAAAGGTGCAGTCAATGTTAAGACTAGGGTGGAGGAGGTGCTCCAAATTGTGAGGGTAGGGTAAATTGTTGAATTATTATAGCCAATGAAAGTAATACATATAAAAGCTAACCTCTAAAAAAAGGACCCTGTTTAAGGTAAGGAAAATGTATTGCAAGTCATTTCATTTTTGCTGTATCACTATGGTTCTCCACTGCTCAATAACTTTCTAAACTTAAGAAAGACAGAACGTAAGTTCAATAGCTAACTACAATTCCCTGTATATTTCTTTCCAATATTTGAATGCATATACATTTGTAAAATGTGCAAATGTATAATATATTTTATTTAGATGTTTCCAAAAATGGTATAGTGTATCAGTTTATTGTATCAATTTGTCACTTAGTTATGTCCACTATCATAACAAAAACAGGGCCTCTCAGGAGTAATCTGAAACATAGGTAAGGCTTAGAATACATGCCCTCCCCTATGTATGGCCTCATTTTCATCTTCACTATGTAGCTTGGGTATACTTTAAAGATTAGAGATGCCTTCCCACCTTTTCATCAGTGATCTCTTTGATTGGCTCACAGTGATCACAGTGAATTTGGCTCCTGATCGGTGCAAGGAGCTCAGCTGTCATTAGACAGCTGAGTGCAGTGCTAAAGGAGCCAGTAGCATGCGGTGTCAGGAGCTTGAAACCTATGTCCTAGTAGGGATAAGAGGCAGTAAACAGGGTATAGATTTCAATCAACAAGTGTCTGCAAGAGGTTAAACAATTATATTGAAACAGTTGCTAATGGCCATTAGGATAATGCGATTATTACATTAAATAGTTAGCTATGGAGAAGGAATGATGTGGAATTAGGAAAAGGCATGCTCTACTAAGACACTGAGCTTTCTGAAGACAGTTTAATGTGGGAAAAAGTGGCATTCTGATGCAACCATCTATAGTGTAGAGAAGTCTATGAGTAGTGTCATATCCCATAGAGCCATATCAATCCATGTTATGCACTGATGAGATCCATAAAGTCAGAAACAGGCTGTTGCATTGGTGTGGCTCTGTAAAATTCATAAGCTGTAGGCTCACTTTACACCAGCGATTGTGGATGTGTGCCTGGCTTTCAGGGGCATTTAGGAATAAGTTGCATAAAAACAAGTGATGTATTATGGGAAACCACATTTGCTCACTTGAAGCTTAATTAATGCAAACACCTTCTGTGTGTGCATGTACATTTTACTGAAGTTTCATGACTATGCCCCACTGTATTTACAGTTAATCCCAGATTAGCTGAATAGCACTGGGTCTTGAACAGAAATGAAGCAAAGGCGAGCAACACTTATGATAACAACAATACAAACATTGATATTTTTGGTATCTGCATCTTACTGTAGGTTTTATTCATTTCTCACCTTATGAACACTTTTTTGATCTGCAGGAAAATGAACACCCTAAGGAAATGAGGAATAGTGTTCGGAGAGATTTCCCCAGACATGCAGAGGAAGTAAAATAACTAAATGAAAACATCTACAGTAGACAGATTAACCCTTTCACTTCTAAGCAGCCACATATCCTGCTTATTATTGATTTATATTATTATGACTTTACAGTTTATGGGTCATTTCAGCTGTTACATAGTACTCAGTAAAAGACAAATAACAGGTGTACTTTAACTAGTTAACCACTAAGGGTTTTTTTCCCCTTAAAGACCAGAGTAATTTTTACCTTTCACCACTCCTCCCTTTCATTCACCAATAACTTTATCACTACTTGTTACAACAAAATTATCTACATTTTTTTTTGCCACCCATTAAGCTTTCTTTGGGTGGTATGTTTTGCTAAGAATCATTTTATTCTAAATGCATTTTAACAGGAAAAATAAAAAAAATATATATTAATAATACATGCTTATATAAAATAAAACCAACATATTTTATTTGTCCCAGACAGTTATTATACCATTTAAATTATGTCCCTATTACAAAGTATGGTGACAAAATTTTATTTGCAAATAAAGGTGTATTTTTTCAGCTTTGCGTCCATTACTAATTACAAGCCCTTATTTGCAAAAATATCCGTAATATATTCTCTTGCTTCCTTACTACACTCATCTCTTTAGTATTCCTTGGTTTATAGTGGGACTAATTTTTATTTGATTCTGCTATCTTAACTTTCATTGCTGATTGTTTGCATGCATATATTTGCAAATATATATATATATATATATACACTGTATATATATGCATTTGTATAGCCACGTGATCACTATAATAAATGCACTTTAGCACCAGCACCTTATATCGATCAGCTGCTTAATAGCACCCTCAATTGCTTGATTGAAATAATATTTATGCACCTGCCACTTTATTTTGGGTTTTGGCTATTGTGACAATTAAATTATATCAATTGATAGATGTATAGACTAATGAACATAATATAACATTTATTCAGTGATGCTTCTAGTAATTCGAAGTATTTATAATTTACACCAACCAAACGTGGTTATCATATGTCTGACAGTGTACTGTTCAGAGCAGTGCAGATTTTCCTTGGTTGGTGTAGTGTACACTTTGATATTACCGCTGTGTGAGGAGGTCCTGAGGGCCACATTTCTGTTTTTATTGGATTTTAATGTTTCCCTGTTATATGATTTATGACAAAGATTGTTACTTTTGATATTATTGGCTGTGAATTGTATGTGTATGAGGTTCACTAGCCCCAATATAGATTGAGGAGGTCTGTTTTCTCTTTTTTATACCATTTACTCACTGGAGTGGACAACCCACTTCCTCCATTTTATGGTCTCCCATTAGTGATCTAACAGGGAGCCCAATTATGTTAGTTTTGTTTCTATACTCTTAACGAGTTTAAAAACCATTTTTCCTGTGAATTATTAAAATCAATCTTTCTCAAAAGAGTTTTGAATTTTTTTAACCAATATTCCCCTTCACCTCTTCCAGATGGCAGTTATTGAAATCTACACCCTGTTTGTGGTTGCTTATTCCTGTCAGAACATAGATTTCAAGCACTGCCATCTCTCACTGTCTGCTCAGTCTCATTGTTCCTGCTGCTGTACCCACTTGCTTTGCTGATTGCCATTGTGCACATGCTAAAGGTGGCCACACACCATACCATTTTTGTAAATATCTGTTCAATTTAAGAATTGCAATAAATTTTTTGACTGATTGTAATGTACCACACATGTATGTTCAGTTTTTCCCCAATTATGATAAAAATGATTGAAACTATGATAAAATTGCTAGGTTGTGTATATTAATAAATTCACAATCTAGCACACACCATACAATCTTTAAAGTGACCCCACACGATACAATAAAATGATCCAATTTTACAACAATTCGATAAAAACGATCGTATCTCCTGAAAAAATCTAAAGCTTTTTTTTTCATTTGACTGAAAAACCCAATCGGATTTCCCGTTTTTTTCAATTTATATCGATCTGGGATGCCAGCTATTTCTCTTCAATTTTTTTTAAAGATTGTATGGTGTGTGTTAGATTGTCAATTTATTAATATACACACCCTAGCAATTTTCTCAGAGTTTCCAATCATTTTTATCATAATTGGGGGAAAATTGAACATAGGTGTGTGGTACATTGGCCATATTTTTGAAATGTTACAATCAGTTAGAAAAATTGATTGCAATTCTTAAATTGAACAGATATTTAAAAATTGTATGGTGTGTGGCTACCTTTAGCAAGATTGAAGAAAAATATCTGGTATTCCGGATCAATATAAATAGAAGAAAACCGGAAATCCGATCAGATTTTTCAGTCGAATGAAAAAAAAGCTTTTGATTCTTTTTGGGAGATTCGATCGTTTTATCGAATTACTGTAAAATCGGATCATTTTATTGTATTGTGTGTGGCCACCTATAGCGTACTACCGGCCGCAGGTGTGCGGTCAAGGACACACATTGTAAGGTCAGCATCTGTGCACTACTGCCCAACCTGGCCAATCTGGAAGAGGCAGGGGAGTTGAGGGGAGCTGAGTGGAGGAAGGAGTGGTGAACATGAGGATGTCTTCACATACATGCCTGCTCCCCCGGTTGTTAAAACTCTGGTATACTTTACATGTAAAACTTATGTATATAATAACTAACACTAATATTAACAATGAACAATACTGGAAGATAAGCAAGGGATTGAAAAAATGTTTTACGAACATACTGCCAATAAACAGTGTTTCTTTTGGGAGTCCCAGTAACTTACACATCAATACTGGAATACAATAGGAGAGAGAGCCCTGCCCATTCTGTGCTATAAGTTACATAAAATTGCCCTCCCCATTGCTATACACATGTCCCTTTTGTTGCAGAGACATGTTTCTCAGACCTTGTTGCATGTGGGTGCTGCTGTTACTTCCCAGAGACCAGAACAAGGAAAAAAACAAACAGATTATTATTCCCTATTCACTCAAACTACTCTTGAACCAACCTAATACTTATTCAGTTAAAAGGAGTGAAGAGGACCTGTCCTGCTATCAGAAGGATATCATGTACAGCAGTGTTTCTCAAACCTGTCGCTGTGACTCCCCAACAGTGCACGTTTTGCAGGCAACCTCCCCTATGCACAAGTGGGGTAATTAGTGTCTCTATGCTACATGGAATTTATCAAGCTGAGACACTAATTACCCCACCTGTGCATAGCTGAGGTTGACTGCAAAACATGCACTGTTGGGAAGTCACGAGGACAGGGTTGAGAAACACTGCTTTACAGGTTAGCCCAAAGTTAGCTAAATACTGTGATGGGCCGACAGATCTCTGCAGGAAGAGTGCCATAACGTAGTTAGGTATGCCCCTGCATTTTAGGGAATGGGCCAGGCAGAGGTTTTTGATCAGATTGCATTAAATGAATCATATTTAAAACATCTGAACTATCAATTCAGATTTGTTTTATTCATTTTAAAAGTGATCATATAAGCCAACTACTTTCAATGTGTGGCTAGCAGAAAAGTCTTGTTTCTGTTATACAGACATTTAAAAGTTAAAATACAGTAGTAAATTCATCCAGAACTCTTTTTTAAATGTTACTGAGCAATCTGGGCAGCCATACAGATGGGAAGCTATATTTCATGTAGCAATCAGTCTCTGAAGTAGCTGTAAAAATAGGCTTGTATAATTAATACAAGATTATTTCACCTTACTGCTTCTTATTAGATATACAGTTGCAAGCCAGAAGCACATTCTAATTATGTATGAAGGACTTTCACGAAGTTGTAATGTATAAATGTATATAGCAATGCTGCATATTATCATTACCCTGTCAGCAGCAAGCCTATGAAACCTGTTAAGGCATACATTTCTGGCAGTCTCCAGCACTATAATGGTTAATCAGAAACTCTTCTCCTTCAGTCTAGGTCATGAAATAAGAGACTGCCTTAACTGTGGATGATACACTCTCATCTTCCTGGTTAAAAGAAGGGCTGAATTCTCCCGTAGGAAAACATTGACTGAGGCTTGGGGATAACATCTCTGCATTATTATTTTTTTCTTCAGTCCTCCTTGACCCCAGCAGTCCTCTGAGGATCTAAAGTTTGATGGTAAAAGCCCACTTTCTGAGTAACTTTCTGACATCTCTTCAAAGGAACTAAATTCTTAATCACATTCTTTGTAATTGAGCCTTGGGATCTCAGGAACTTTCTGCAGAGGATGTAAAGTGGTTATTCAGTTTCGTTTTGGAGCATTTATAACAATAACACTTTTAGAAAGGTTGTAAGTGAAACATTTTAATATATTTTACCAGCCTTGCTTTAAAGTTGTACTCTCAGCTCTAGCTGAACTCAAAGTACCTTTTACTCCTCCCACATGCTCTGCCTGGTGCTTTCTTGTCCTCTTCTTCCTGGCTGTGAAAGTGGGACTTGTGAGGTATGCTGTTCGGTCACTTCCCACTATAAAAAGCAGATGCAGTACTGCATTGTGTATCCATTCCTTATTTTTCATGAATACATTTTTTCCTGTGTTTGCATTTTATCTCTACAAAGGGAAAAAAAAGAAAGCAATAAGAAACAAACAAATGCACCTTGTATTGCATCTCACGCACATCACATAATGCAAATGCTGCAATGGTTTCAATGAACAGATGTGCATAACACTATAGTTAAAGCAGCAAGGTCAGCCATACTATGTTGAGGAAAAAAAACACATATCTTAACCACTTAAGGACCGCAGTCTTTTCACCCCTTAAGGACCAGAGCCTTTTTTCCATTCAGACCACTGCAGCTTAAATGGTTTATTGCTCAGTCATACAAGCTACCATCTAAATGAATTTTACCTCCTTTTCTTGTCACTAATACAGCTTTCTTTTGGTGCTATTTGATTGGTGCTGCGATTTTTACTTTTTATTCTATTCATCAAAAAAGACATGAATTTTGGCAAAAAAATGATTTTTTTAACTTTCTGTGCTGACATTTTTCAAATAAAGTAAAATTTCTGTATACATGCAGCACGAAAAATGTGGACAAACATGTTTTTGATTTAAAAAAACCCATTCAGTGTATATTTATTGGTTTGGGTAAAAGTTATAGCGTTTACAAACTATGGTGCAAAAATTGAATTTTCCCATTTTGAAGCATCTCTCTCATTTCTGAGCAACTGTCAGGTTTCATGAGGTGCTAGAATTCCAGGATAGTATAAATACCCCCCAAATGACCCCATTTTGGAAAGAAGACACCCCAAAGTATTCACTAAGAGGCATGGTGAGTTCATAGAAGATTTTATCTTTTGTCACAAGTTAGCGGAAAATGACACTTTGTGACAAAAAAAATAAATAAAAAAAAGTTTCCATTTCTGCTATCTGGTGACAAAAAAAAATGAAATCTGCCACGGACTCACCATGCCCCTCTCTGAATACCTTGAAGTGTCTAGTTTCCAAAATGGGGTCATTTGTGGGGTGTGTTTATTGTCTTGGCAATTTGGGGGGTGCTAAATTGTAAGCACCCCTGTAAAGCCTAAAGGTGCTTATAGGACTTTGGGCCCCTTAGCGCACCTAGGCTGCAAAAGAAATGTCACACATGTGGTATCGCCTTACTCAGGAGAAATAGTATAATGTATTTTGGGGTGTATTTTTACACATACCCATGATGGGTGGGAGAAATATCTCTGTAAATGAGATTTCTTTTGATTTTTTTACACACAATTGTCCATTTAAAGAGATATTTCTCCCACCCAGCATGGGTATGTGTAAAAATACACCCCAAAACACATTATACTACTTCTCCTGAGTACGGCGATACCACATGTGTGACACTTTTTTGCACCCTAACTGCGCTGAGGGGCCCAAAGTCCTATGAGTACCTTTAGGATTTCACAGGTCATTTTGAGGAATTTATTTTCTAGACTACTCCTCACGGTTTAGGGCCCCTAAAATGCCAGGACAGTATAGGAACCCTACAAGTGACCCCATTTTAGAAAGAAGACACCCCAAGGTATTCCGTTAGTAGTATGGGGAGTTCATAGAAGATTTCAATTTTTTTTCACAAGTTAGCGGAAATTGATTTTTATTGTTTTTTTCACAAAGTGTCATTTTCCACTAACTTGTGACAAAAAATAAAATCTTCTATGAATTCCCCATACACCTAATTGAATACCTTGGGGTGTCTTTTTTCTAAAATGGGGTCACTTGTGGGGTTCCTATAATGCCCTGGCATTTTAGGGGCCCTAAACCGTGAGGAGTAGTCTAGAAACCAAATGCCTCAAAATGACCTGTGAAATTCTAAAGGTACTCATAGGACGTTGGGCCTCTTAGCGCACCTAGGTTGCAAAAAAGTGTCACACATGTGGTATCGCCGTACTCAGGAGAAGTAGTATAATGTGTTTTGGGGTGTATTTTTACACATACCCATGCTGGGTGGGAGAAATATCTCTGTAAATTAAAATGTTTTGATTTTTTTTACACACAATTGTCCCTTTACAGAGAGATTTCTCCTACCCAGCATGGGTATGTGTAAAAATACACCCCAAAACACATTATACTACTTCTCCTGAGTACGGCGATATCACATGTGTGACACTTTTTTGCAGCCTATGTGCGCTATGGGGCCCAACGTCCTATTCACAGGTAATTTTGAGGCATTTGGTTTCTAGACTACTCCTCACGGTTTAGGGCCCCTAAAATGCCAGGGCATTATAGGAACCCCACAAGTGACCCCATTTTAGAAAAAAGACACCCCAAGGTATTCAATTAGGTGTATGGGGAATTCATAGAAGATTTTATTTTTTGTCACAAGTTAGTGGAAAATGACACTTTGTGAAAAAAAACAATACAAATCAATTTCCGCTAACTTTTGACAAAAAATAAAATCTTCTATGAACTCGTCATACACCTAACGGAATACCTTGGGGTGTCTTCTTTCTAAAATGGGGTCACTTGTGGGGTTCCTATACTGCCCTGGCATTTTAGGGGCCCAAAACCACGAGGAGTAGTCTGGAAACCAAATGCCTCAAAATGACTGTTCAGGGGTATAAGCATCTGCAAATTTTGATGACAGGTGGTCTATGAGGGGCCGAATTTTGTGGAACCGGTCATAAGCAGGGTGGCTTCTTAGATGACAGGTTGTATTGGCACTGAAGTGCAGGAATGTTCTCAATTGCCATGACCTGGACATGGCAATTAAGTCGTACCAGCAGTGATCAGAAAAAAAATTTCTGTCACTGCGGTGGGGCGGGTGAGGGTTTGGCCGGGTGATCAGAAGCCCGCAGGGGGCATATTAGGGCCTGATCTGATGGGTAGCAGTGACAGGTGGTGACAGGGGGTGACGGGGTGGTTGATAGGTGATCAGTAGGTGATTACAGAGGAGAATATATGCAAGCAATGCACTGGCGAGTTGATCAGAGGGGGTCTGGGGGGCTAATTTAGGGTGTGGGCAGGTGATTGGGTGCCCGCAAGGGGCAGATTAGTGTCTGATCTGATGGGTAGCAGTGACAGGTGGTGACGGGGTGATTGATGGGTGATCAGTGGATGATTAGAGGGGAGAACAGATGTAAACAATGCACTTTCAGAGGTGATCTGAGGGTGGGTCTGCACGCAATCTGAGGGTGTGGGTGGGTGATCAGGTGCCCACAAAAGGCAGGTTAGGGTCTGATCTGATGGGTGGCAGTGACAGGTGGTGACAGGGGGTGATTGATGGGTGATTGACAGGTGATCAGTGGGTGATTATAGGGAAGAATAGATGTATACAGTACACAGGGGGGAGGGTCTAGGGAGGATCTAAGGGTGTGGGGGGGGGTGTGTTCAGGAGCCCCCAGGGGGCAGTTTAAGACCTAATCTAAAAAATAGCGTTGAGATAGTGACAGGGAGTGATTAATGGGTGATTAGGGGGGTGATTGGGTGCAAACAGGTGTCCCAGGGGTGGGCAGGGGGGGTCTGATGGGTGCAGTGGGCGATCAGGGGGCAGGATCAGTGTGCTTGGGTACTTACTAGGAGGGCTGCAACCTGCCCTGGTGGTCCCTCAATCACTGGGACCACCAGGGCAGGAGGCAGCCTGTATAATATGCTTTGTATACATTACAAAGCGTATTATCCGCTTTACATGCGGAAGATCGGGGGTTAACAACCCGCCGCCGCTGCTAATTGGCTGGCGGGTTGACGTCGCGGGTGGGCACATCCAGCGTGCGATCCCCGGCCAGCTAGTCCGCAACGAGCTGCCGCCGATCGGCGTATTGCGCGGTCGTTGCGGGCTCCACTTTGCCGCCGCCCCTAGGTAGGGGCAGTCGGCAAGTGGTTAAAATCACAATCCAGTAATATATATATATATATATATATATATATATATATATATATATATATAGATCTATATATATATAGATCTATATATATATACATCTATATATATATATACATCTATATATATATATAGATCTATATATATATAGATCTATATATATATATATAGATCTATATATATATATATATAGATCTATATATATATAGATCTATATATATATAGATCTATATATATATATATATATAGATCTATATATATATAGATCTATATATATATATATAGATCTATATATATATAGATCAATATATATATATAGTCGGCAAGTGGTTAAAATCACAATCCAGTAATATATATATATATATATATATATATATATATATATATATATATATATATATAGATCTATATATATATACATCTATATATATATATACATCTATATATATATATAGATCTATATATATATAGATCTATATATATATATATAGATCTATATATATATATATAGATCTATATATATATAGATCTATATATATATAGATCTATATATATATATATATATAGATCTATATATATATAGATCTATATATATATATATAGATCTATATATATATAGATCAATATATATATATAGATCTATATATATATAGATCTATATATATATATAGATCTATATATATATAGATCTATATATATATAGATCTATATATATATAGATCTATATATATATAGATCTATATATATATAGATCTATATATATATATAGATCTATATATATATATATAGATCTATATATATATATATATATAGATCTATATATATATATATATATAGATCTATATATATATATATATATAGATCTATATATATATATATAGATCTATATATATAGATCTATATATAGGTGGTTGGGAGGGGATCAAGGGATACATGGGGGGGGGGAGAGCTGGAAAAAAGTTTATTTTTACACTAAAATCGCACAGCCTGTCACGGCTGCAGGCTGTGCGTCTCTCCCTGTCACACAAGATCCACAGTGACAGGGAGAGGGAGGCGGAGAGGGAGGCGGAACGGCAACTATGTTGCCTTTCGGAGGGTGATCGCTGTGATTGGCTCACAGCGATCACACGGCAGGGAGCCAATCAGTGACGGCTCCTGCCGATACCCGGAAGCCTTAGCTGTCATAAGACAGCTAAGTGCAGCCGGTTCGGTGCGCGCGATCGCGGCGGGGAGCGGCGGCGCCGGTGATAGAGATCTACGCCCTGCCAGCCAGGAGCCCATCAAAACAGGGCGTAGATCTCTATCACTGCGGTCCGGAAATGGTTAATAGATAACTACTTGTTCCACTTACATAACAGATGTATTGTACTGTCCATGTTTTGATATCAGTGAATTTTATATAGTAAATAAAGAGAATTCTGTTCCTGGCATTTTCCATCTTGATTCCCTCTGACTGAAGCCAATCCTTATGTCATTTTCTCCCTTACTTTTTTTCCCCTAGAATTTGCTCTAGCTAGGTGCTTTTAAACATGTGAGTACAGAAAGATCAGATGTCAGCCTCGTGTCACACTGAACTGCCTTCAGCCAATCAGTGAGGAGCAGGAATGTGGGAGGGATGATGACAAGCTATAGCAAAAGGAAGCTTGTCATCATCCTTCCCACATTCCTGCTCCTCACTGATTGGCTGAAGGCAGTTCATTGTGACACGAGGCTGAAATCTGATTTATAATTGACTATATATTTGCATAACATTAGACTGGGTATACTAGCATCTATAGGATCAGGTTTTCGGTGGATCTGTGAACCATACATCATCTATATACTTTATTCAGTGAGACCAATAATTATAACTAAAAGTGTATAATATCAACCACTTATCATTTTGCTGTCAGTCAACTTAAGTTATAATTCATGTATTTGTGTATTTAGCCTGTATTTCAGCCTGCTAATGCATTATAAATGCCCCATTCCATGGATATGCCCTGGCTTTGTCCTGTGTGATGATTATATAAGCACTTTATTGTATATCTATCTATTCTATATTTCATTTGAGGTGCTCAATTGAGAAAAAGCAGAAAAACCCCAGAAAGTGCTTGTACAGCTCTGTGATCTAGTTCAGTGCTGTACGGGAGACAGCTCTGTCACTGAGCTGTCCCCAGGAGAGGCTCACAAATGATCGTTTCTCATAGGTGTGCTAAGTTGTATGGCTCTGCAGCAAGCTGTTAAAGCTGCATAGCACTTAATTGTAAAACTTTGCCTGGTCACTAGGGGTTGTAAGCCTGTGGTCCTTAAGTGGTTAAAAGGAAATAAATATGGAAGCCACCATATCTCTCTCATCTCATGTCTGCTTTCAGCTCTCTACATTGGCCTCGATTCATAAAGCATTACTGCATATGCTAATTACAGATGGCCCGAGCGGTTTGCCGGCGAACGGTTCCAGGCAAACTTTGAGTGGTTCGCGTTCACATGTGATCGCAAACTTTCCTGGAAGTTCGGTTCGCCCCCATAATGCTCCATTAGGGTCAACTTTGACCCTCTACATTACAGTCAGCAGGCACATTGTAGCCAATTAGGCTACACTCACTCCTGGAGCCACTCCCCCCCCCCTTATATAAGGCATGCTCTGCCGGCCATTACACTCACTCGTATGCCTGCAATAGTGAGAGAAGGGCAAGCTGCTGCAGACTGTTTCTCCTAGGGAAAGATTAGTTAGGTTCTTGGCTTGTTAGCTTGCTCCTGGTTGATTCTTATTGCTATAATAGCACCCCACAACAGCTCTTTTGAGAGCTAATCTTGTTCTTATTATCTTTTTTTTTTTCTGTGTGTCCCACTGACACTTGTGTTGCTGTTGCATTATAGACAGCCTTGATAATCCATACTGTGTGTGTGCCACTGCCCGGCCCAGCACATTCAGTGACTACCTGTGTGTGTGATAGGCAGCTGCACATTGTAATACCCATTACTGCATATACCTAGTTGTTGTGTTGAGTGAACCTACCTCATCACTGCATATATCTACCTGTTGTGTTGAGTGAACCCACCTCATCACTTCACATACCTACCTTTTGTGTTGAGTGACCCCCACCTCATCACTGCATATACCTACCTTTTGTGTTAAGTGAACCCACCTCTTCACAGCATATACCTAGCTGTTGTGTTCAGTGAACCCACCTCATCACTGCATATACCTATCTTTTGTGTTGAGTGAACCCACCTCATCAATGCATATACCTACCTTTTGTGTTGAGTGAACCCACCTCATCACTCCATATACCTACCTTTTGTGTTAAGTGAACCCACCTCATCAATGCATATACCTACCTTTTGTGTTGAGTGAACCCACCTCATCACAGCATATACCTTGCTGTTGTGTTCAGTGAACCCACCTCATCACTGCATACACCTACCTTTTGTGTTGAGTGAACCCACCTCATCACTGCATATACCTACCTTTTGTGTTAAGTGAACCCACCTCATCACGGCATATACCTAGCTGTTGTGTTCAGTGAACCCACCTCATCACTGCATATACCTAGCTGTTGTGGCAAGTGGTGTCATCAATGTCCGCCATAACAGATTCTTGTTAAAGGATTTAAAGTTAATTCATTTCAAATACAGCAAGCCCTTGAAAGTCCTCCTGTATTGTTATTTTGGTCACTACCTCGGGACATGCATGCCATGCCTGCTGCCTTCCTTGGATGTGTGGTGGTAGCCATTCCTGCTCCTTTGCCCACAGCATACCTGCTGCCCTCCTTGGATGTGTGGTGGTGGTAGCCGTTTCTTAGGCTCCCACTCCAGACCGGAATCGAACCAGGATTCCCTGGCCATTACCCCTGGTCAGTCACCATGGTACTGAGAAAGTACCATCAAAATGTTCACACAGTTGAATGAATGGCAGACTTGCCCTCCATAACACATTCTTGGCAAATGCGTTCAAATTGGTTTGTCTTCTGCTGGGTCAAGGGTCCATCTGACCACAGATGCCTGGTCTGCAAAGCACAGTCAGGGCAGGTACATTACTTATACAGCATGGGTCTCAGGCTCACACTTCGGACCGGAATCGAACCCTGATTCCCTGGCCATTACCCACTGGTCACAATGGCAGACTTGCCCTCCAGAACAGATTCTCGTGAAAGGCAAGTGGTATCATCATTGTCCGCCATAACAGATTCTCGTTAAAGGATTTAAAGTTAATTCATTTCAAATACAGCAGGGCCTCGAAAGTCCTCCTCCTGTACTGTTATTTTTGGTCACTACCTTGGGACGTGCATGCCATGCCTGCTGCCTTCCTTGGATGTTTGTGGTGGTAGCCGTTTCTAGGCTCCAACTCCGGACCGGAATAGAACCAGGATTCCCCGGCCATTACCTGTGGTCACTCACAATGGCAGACTTGCCCTCCATAAAAGATTCTCGCCTCCTTGAGGAGGAGACCAACTTGGTGAACTGAAGTGAAGGCACCATCTGACTTGCCCTCTATAACAGATTCTCGTTAAAGGATTTAAAGTTGATTCATTTCAAATACAGCAAGCCCTCGAAAGTCCTCTTGTATTGTTATTTTTGGTCACTACCTCGGGACGTGCATGCCATGCCTGCTGCCTTCCTTGGATGTGTGTGGTGGTAGCTGTTTCTTAGGCTCCAACTCCGGACCGGAATAGAACCAGGATTCCCCGGCCATTACCTGTGGTCACTCACAATGGCAGACTTGCCCTCCATAAAAAATTCTTGCCTCCTTGAGGAGGAGACCAACCTGGTGAATCGCAGTGAAGGTACCATCAGACTTGCCCTCCATAACAGATTCTCGTTAAAGGATTTAAAGTTGATTCATTTCATATACACAGCAGGGCCTCGAAAGTCCTCCTCCTATATTGTTATTTTTGGTCACTACCTCGGGACATGCATGCCTGCCTGCTGCCTTCCTTGGATGTGTGGTGGTAGCAGTCTCTTAGGCTCCAACTCCGGACCGGAATAGAACCACGATTCCCCGGTCATTACCCGTGGTCACAATGGCAGACATGCCCTCCATAATAGATTCTCGTTGCAGGTACTGAACCGCAAGCAGAAAATGTAACAAAAAAAAATAGATGTGAGCTTTAACAATGGTAGAGAAAGAACCATGGAAAGTTGATAAGGCAGTCAGACGTTACCTAACCTGACATCAGTGAGTGAGGAAGAGCAATCTCGCACGGCCGTCACTATACAAACAGCTGTTTGCGGTGCACTACACAGTGAGTCTGGTGTGTCAGTGTGAAGCAGTACACTAATTACACTACCTGATTGATGTATACACATGCAAGATGTTTTAATGCACTTTAGGCCTGCAATTTAGCATTCAATGTGATTTCTGCCCATAAAACGCTGCTTTGTGTCAAATCCAGATTTTTCCCCGGGACTTTTGGCGTGTATACCACTCCAACGGCGGAGAGAGCCATTGAGGGTACCTTGCAAATACCTGAGGACATCAGTGGACCAAACTGTGAGTGTGGCACCTCTGTTTTTACAGATTGAACTAGGACGAGTAACCCATATTGAATGAAGAACAAACCTATGCGGTGATGGAAACCTGATGTACATAGGACACTTCATAGGGAAACTACTCTAGGACAACACTGAGCAATATCTTTTACATGAGAAAGCAACATTTTTGTTCTCCATACATTATCTGATATCTCTTTGATCTTTTTTCACTTTTAATTTTTTTTGACCAATTTGACTTTGATTTTTAAAGAGTTCATCGGACTTTTTTCAGAAGGGCCCTTCTAGTATGTGCATGAAAGAGTGGTGCAGGTTGAATGAGTGATTAATCAAAGTGCAATATTTGGTATAAGTAATTGAGGTTTTTATTGAGGAGTTTTATCTAATAAAAAGAAAAATTAGATTTGAACTTTAAGCGCGTGTAGACACATTTTTTGTATGTATCCCACTGCGCCACCAGGGGGTCCAGGTGTTAGACCCGTTGAAACATAATTTCCATCACTTTTCTGGCCAGCATAAGCGGAAGTTTGCGAACCCGGTTCGCGAACCGAAAATCGGAGGTTCGGGCCATCTCTATTGCTAATGCTGAAAACAGCTGACTTTACCGAGCACTTAGGAAAGTGTCAATTTATAAACGCAGTTACCGCATGAAAAGCTACAATTAGAGAGCAGTAAGGTAAATTACCGACTTGAGTGGGAAATATGTCAGTAAATGTCAATTCATAAAAGTTAAAACAAGCGATAACAAGCCGAAAAAATTACCGGCTGCTCTGGGCTGGCGATAG
Organism: Hyperolius riggenbachi; assembly: GCF_040937935.1. Taxonomy (NCBI): domain Eukaryota; kingdom Metazoa; phylum Chordata; class Amphibia; order Anura; family Hyperoliidae; genus Hyperolius; species Hyperolius riggenbachi. The sequence goes on from NC_090647.1 coordinate 302,395,593, forward strand.
GAGAACAGTAACACTGTGAAAGCCACAAGCAGAGGGGATACGCTGTGACTGACAGGAGTAGAGCCAGTAGAAACAGCTCCTGTCTGCTTCAGGTCCTGCTGATCTGATGCTGATAGGGAGCGCAGGCTTCCCGGGTGAAACAAAAATTTCTACCACCCACTAGTGAGCAGAGAGAAAGGAACAAATAACATTTCCCTTGCAGCCCTTCAGCAGTGTTTAACCTCTCCCGTTCCTGATAGATACTTTCCCTATACTAGCTGCTAATCTTCAAAGCAGGGTATGTGTGACATCTCCTAAAAGTTAATTTAAGCTGTGGCAATTAAATAAAATGTTAAGAGAGACTAATAGATATATTCAGAGCCGAGCAGAGGCAGTATAACAAACAGTATAGCAAAGCATGCACATCTAAAGGGATGTCGGGATGCATTGTAATGCCCTCACTGCACAGAGATATTTCTATTGAAGCGATAAATTACCGAACTTCAATCACACCTCTGAACATTTTTATGAATCAGCATACCAAAGTCTAAAATGCCGAATGCGGTGATTAAATGAGCATTTTACATTCACCGCACACAGCTTTATGAATAGAGGCCATTGCAGGCAATATTATTGTTTATATAGCCCCAACAAATGTTTTTGGTTCTGTACAGATAACTATTTACAGACACGTTACATAGACTAAAAAAGGGACTTATGGATCAAAGCAAAGCAGTGTGGCAAACTTTGTGCTAAGTAAGTATGAATGGGTTAGTCAGCACATCCAGCAATACCAAGATACAAAAGAAGAGAGGGCCCTCTTAATTCTGTACATGCTTACAGTCTACGTGAGTAGGTGGTAAACACAGAATGTATGGAGAGCTAGTAAGCTGTTGATGTTATAATATATATATATATATATATATATATATATATATATATATATATATATATATGTATATATAATTTGTTAACTCTGTTAGATAATGTCATGTACTTTCCTTTTTAATTAAAATATGGCCAGATGCAATCACCACTGGTTTACCCCAACGACCCAAGCAGCGGAGACAGCCCCGCAATCAGCGGTGATTTTTCCCCTCCGGCCTGCGACTCCCCTCTTTTTCTGGAAGTGTATCCTTTATACCAGATAAGTAACGATTAGATATAGGATAATGCATTATTGGTGACACTAAATCCTTCGTATGACACTTCTATCGGAAGTGCCGATATAAGCTATACGGTGACTCTCTCTTACTTGGTAGCTAACTGTAAGACTTTTGGAGACAATGGGTACACCTATACTTCTCCCATCAGCTATCTGATTTCTAACACTGGTTGGGGGGCATCGCTTGGATGTGTATACCTGTAATATATGTGAGACGTGTACCGGGTGGTAATTATTGCACTAGATAATGTATGATAACTGCACAATGTAGGTTTTCCTGGGCTGTTGACACACAGACATCTCTCTTTAGAACTATAATGTGCTTCGGATACCCCTGGGATACCACCGATATGGCTTATCATTTGATTATATTGGTTTTGTTCTACGGTAAATGTCCTTACCGATTTATTAGATAAGCCCTCTCATTTGCATACAACCTCCCCCCCTCCCCCCCTCTGTTTCCTCCCCATCCCTCCCCCCCCCTCATCCCTTTCCCTCCCACCCCTCTTCCCCCCCTCTTGTACTAGTATCACGCGCTGGAATCCCTGGTGCGAGTGATATGTGTGGGGGCCGTTACTTTTACCGGTGAACAACCATAGTACCAACACTACTGTTCTCTATGTGAGAAGGTCACGGATGAGTATGTGCTTCCCACTATGTGGGACCAGCTTACACTTGCTGCCCAGAGTACAGCCTAAACCCATCCCTGTGCCTCTACTCCATACGGAATATGAAATGCAGGAGTTGGCCTATGTTTCACATGCATACTAGCATATAGCAAAACCTTATTTTCAGCTTGAGTGTGGATTTATATATTATATGAAAATGTCTACTTGACAAAATTGCACTATAATTATTGGTACCCCCAGACCATGGTTCCGCTATCCAATGTGCATGTATATACGCTTCAACTATTACATGATGCATAGTGGCTGGGAACAGCTGATGTTTGCTCTCATAGATGTCACTGCGAGATCAGAATTATGGTCTCTGCACCTGCCTAACGCCTCCTTCTCCTCGCTGTGGCATCTGATGAGACCCTCATACCCTTAACTGTTTAAGCGCAGTTTGTGACTACCACTGGTGGAATACTGCAGGATTCACTTTATTTTCCTCTGTGAGGATATCGCTATTAAATGCAATTTTCCCACTATGTGGGATAGACCTCTTTATATTTTTATGAGTATAACATGAACTCCTCCATGCCTCCATACAATCTATATATGTTGCCACCCCTGACGTGGGGACGCACATCCTGCTCTTACTACACTGCAGACAGCTATGATGCTCACCTCTCAACACATACCCCGTTGTATAGCATACGGGACCTGCTCCACGTTCTATCTGATACAATAAGAAATGCAACTGAAAACATCTGCGCAATACTCGCAGCCACCACCAGAGAGAGCTCACACACTGGGTTATAGCTCACCACCAAAGATACTATGCCTGGAGGGATATCCACCAGCTGATTGTGATCTGGCTATTGATTAAAAATAGTTACCAGGGGTCAACGCCGGGGGATACAGGGTAAAACACTGTTCTTTCTTTGATACCTAAATGGGTGGGGAGCTCTGGACTCTCTGGGCGAAAATGGTTATTTCGTACCCACATAGGATAGTCCTGTGGGCTAAATACCACTCCATGGTAACATCTGGTTATAGGTGTGACAGTTACACGCCTATGTTTCTGTTTATAATGTTTATGTTAAAGAGACACTGAAGCGAAAAAAAAATGATGATATTATGATTTGTATGTGTAGTACAGCTAAGAAAAAGAACATTAAGATCAGATACATCAGTCTAATTGTTTCCAGTACAGGAAGAGTTGAGAAACTCCAGTTGTTATCTCTATGCAAACAAGCCATTAAGCTCTCCGACTAACTTAGTCATGGAGAGGGCTGATATCTGACTTTTATTATCTCAACTGTAATTGAACTGTTTACTTTTCCTCTGCTGGAGGAGAGTTCATTACTTCACAGACTGCTCTGAAAGACTCATTTTGAATGCTGAGTGTTGTGTAATCTGCACATATTATAGAATAATGCAATGTTAGAAAAAACACTATATACCTGAAAATAAAAATATGAGAATAATTTCTTTGCTGCTAATCTTCTTGTAATTACAACCAATTCATTATATCATATATTTTTTTTTTGCTTCAGTGTCTCTTTAAGTGCTGGAGTCTATCGTGGATGTCTGACATGTGTACTATTCACTCCAAACCAATGGTGTCCTTGAAGGTGGTGTCAATCAACGCTAGAGGGCTCAATTTTCCAGAGAAGAAGTCTATGCTGCTGCATGATATGCATAAAAAACGGGCAAATATTGTACTAATTCAAGAAACTCATTTCAAAGGGCCTAACCCCCCAAAACTAAAAGATAAACAGTATCAGTTGCTGTTTGCGAGTAACTCCCCTGACTCCAAAACTAAAGGCACAGCAATTTTAATACATAAAGACCTTCCCGTCAGTGAGGTGCAGACAAAAACAGACGATATGGGTAGATTTATATTACTAAAATGTAAAATTGCTGACACAAGATATACGCTCTGTTCGGTATATGCCCCCAACAGAGACCAAGTATCCTTCCTGCTCCGTTTCTTCGCAACACTAGATGCCTTTGTTGAAGGCAGTGTCATCATTGGCGGTGACCTAAATATCCCTTTAAACCCAGCCCAAGACACCTCACATGGTAAATCCTCTATCCCTTACAGCAAACTTAATAAACTTAAAAAAGCTATGCATGAGCGACAGCTAGTAGATGTGTGGAGACTACTCAACCCGACAACTAAAGATTACACCTTCTTTTCCTCTGTACATGCAATCTATACTAGACTTGACTACATTCTTATCTCTCACAACCTGCTCTCTGATTCGCCAATTACAGATATAGGGATAATGACATACTCTGACCACGCACCCATCTCCCTGTCGCTAAATTGCAGATCACGTAAACAGCGCCCTTTCAACTGGAAATTTAACATCTCTATGCTGGAGGACACTGAGGTGTCTTCTAAGATTAAAAGAGAAATTGAAAGGTATTTCACTAGCAACGTCAGTGATGATATATCTTCAACTGTACTCTGGGAAGCACACAAATGCATACTAAGAGGGTACCTTATACCCTAGGTTCTCAACGTGTGGTACGCGTACCCCAGGGGGTACTTCTGATGGTTGCAGGGGGTACTCGGGCTTGATATATTTAACCAAGAACAACAAATTTAGAGTTTCAGAAAATGATAAATGTTATTTAAACACCATCAAATTAGTATTTTAGCTAATTAAAAGCAATAGTAAATGCTTGGAAATAGTTTAGAACCAATTATCATGTACTACGATTAAATATAGATTTGTCAAGGGGTACTTGTGATAATGTTTACTATGGTAGGGGGTACTTGGTCAGTACAGGGTTTTAACCTCCTGAGCGATAATCCCGAGCTGAGCTCGGGGTATGTCGCGCAGGAGGATTTCTCAGGCCCCACTGGGCCGATTTGCATAATTTTTTTTTTGTTACACGCAGCTAGCACTTTGCTAGCTGCGTGTAACTTCCGATCACCGCCGCTCGCCGCCGATCCGCCGCTACCCGCCGTTCCGCGCAGCCCCCCCCCTCCCCAACCCCTTGCGCAGCCTGGCCAATCAGTGCCAGGCAGTGCTGAGGGGTGGATCGGAACTCCCTATGACGTCACGACGTCCATGACGTCGGTGACGTCATCCCGCCCCGTCGCCATGGCGACCAGGGAAGCCCAGCAGGAAATCCCGTTCTGAACGGGATTTCCTGCTTACTCTGATCGCCGAAGGCGATCGGAGTGGGTTAGGGGATGCCGCTGCGCTGCGGCTATCATGTAGCGAGCCCTGGGCTCGCTACATGATTTAAAAAATAAAAATAATTAAAAATTAGTTCTGCGCCACCTCTTGGGCGATATAATTGTATCGCCCAGAGGGTTAAAAGGGGTACATACCAATAAAATGTTGAGAAACACTGCCTTATACAACTGGGGGCAAAATTAAAACGAGAGAGAGAGCAAAGGTTGATGGATCTATCAATGGAGATACATACATTGGAACTTAAACACAAAAGATCTTTAAACCAAACAGACTTAGATAAACTCACAGAAGCCAGAGAGGCGTTAAAAAAAATCTTAAACGAAAGAACCCCACTTGCTGCACATAGATGCCAAAGCCTATTCTACACACATGGCAATAAATCCGGTCGCTTATTAGCCAGGGCCCTACGCCAACAACAGCAAAGGAACTATATCCCCCAAATCATAGATACCCATTTAAAAAAACATATACGTAGCAAATCCATTGCTAATTCATTCAGGGACTTTTACTCAACACTATATGATCTTAAAAACAACTCTGCAGAAGACACACAAGCGCTGAAAGATAAAATAAGGGGATACCTGGCGGAGTTTGGAATGCCCCGCTTCCTCCCTGAGGCAGCAGAAACACTAGATGAGCAATTTACCGAGGCAGAGGTGCTTGCAGTGATAGCACAAATTAAACCATGTAAGGCACCAGGTCCTGATGGCCTACCCATCGAATACTACAAGAAATATAAACAGATTCTCCTCCCACACCTATGCAAAATGTTCAATGACATTCTGGACCCTGATAAAATAGTCTCCTTCACCCCCAAACATTAGAATCACATATATCGGTGATTCACAAGCCTGGCAAGCACCCTAATGCGTGCCCAAGCTACAGACCCATATCCCTGCTTAAACTCGATTTAAAAATCTTTGCAAAACTGATAGCCAATAGAATTGCGCCTTTGATAGGGGAAGTAGTAAACTGGGACCAAGTGGGGTTTATTCCTGATCGGGAGGGTCAAGACAATACCATACGAACATTGGATCTTGTCCAGTACGCCCGGTCGAGGGATATTTCATGCATGCTCTTATCCACAGACGCAGAGAAGGCCTTTGACCGGGTAGACTGGACGTGGATAGCTGAGGTCCTTAATTACATAGGGCTGGGCCCTGGGATGCTGCGGGGTATATACACCCTCTACTCTAAGCCTTCGGCACGTGTTAGGGCTAATGGGGTCCTTTCTGGTCCCTTTCAAATATCAAATGGTACCCGACAGGGGTGCCCCCTCTCCCCTCTCATCTTTGCGCTGTCGCTTGAACCACTCCTGTGTCATGTTAGGGAAAACCCAGATATAAATGGTATAGCAATCACTTCAAAAATACAAAAAGTAGCCGCCTATACGGATGACTTACTCTTTTACATCACAAACCCCCTGATTACCTTACCTAACCTATTGTCTGAATTCAAAAATGTTGGTGACCTCAGCCTGTTCAAAGTCAATTACGATAAATGTGAGGCTTTAAACATCTCTCTTCCACAAGACTTGCAGGTGCTCCTGGCAACGCAATTCCCGTTCCGTTGGTCTCCCTCCCATATTAATTATCTGGGAACAAAAATTACACCAGACATAAAAGATGTCTTCCAACTGAACTTTCCGCCCATACTCGAGACCCTGAAGGCAGACCTGACTAAATGGAACTTCCCACACTTTTCTTGGATGCGAAGAATTGCAATCTTAAAAATGAATATTATGCCCAGGTTATTATATTTATTCCAGACTCTGCCAGTCCAAGTCCCTAATTCCTTCTTACGATCTGCTCAGACAGCATTTGGGAAATTTATTTGGAAGGGAAAACCCCCCAGGCTCAAAAGACCCATTCTACATAGGCCTAAACAAATGGGAGGGTTGGCCGCACCTGATATTAAAAAATACTATTATGCAGCAGTCCTCACCAGGATTGTGGATTGGCACAGACACCACACTACCAAGCAATGGGTGGAGATAGAACACCATTTATCTAAATACCCCCCTACTAATCTGCCCTGGTCCTTTTCCTCTCCACGTCGCAACTGGACAGATTCACACCTGATATATAATACACTTAGAGTGCTCTCTATCACCAGACACAAGGAAGACATCTCACCTTGGCCTCCCCCCAGAGTGCCGCTATTTGATAACCCAGAATTTGAGCTGGGTTGCCATGGCAGCCATTTTAGAGACTGGAAATTTGCTGGTATCACTTCCACAGATAATCTTTGGAGTCAGGGGAGATGGCTTGCAATTGAGGAACTAAAAACTAGATCTGGTGTCTACACTTTAGACTGGCTGGGTCTTGCGCAGCTTCATTCTCTATGCAGAGCACTGGGAGTCTCACCGAACCTGTCTAGATCAAAGTCTGCCTTTGAACTGCTATGCGGTGCAGAAGGCCCATCTCGGAAAACTCTATCTGCAATATACTCTTTATTGATCTGCCAATCGCCCAGATCACTATCATATTTTAATAAGTGGGAAAGAGACCTCCAGTGCACGTTTTCTGACGCTCAGAGAACTAAGATGTGTATACTCATCCATAAATCCTCTACCACGGTCAAGCTCCAAGAAATCAATTATAACATCTTATCGCAGTGGTACCTTACCCCGCAGAAACTGCATACTATCTTTCCAGATAGAGACTCTCACTGCTGGAGAGGGTGTGCATCGGTGGGATCCCTATTCCACCTGCTATGGGAGTGCCCCTTGATCACCCCCTTTTGGAAGAAAGTAGAGCACCTAATCAGAAAGATGACAGATAGAGAGGTCCTCTTTGGCCCACAATTTTTTCTCCTCCATTTCAACAACTGGAGCATAAAGGCCTGCAAAAACTCCATAGTAAAAAATATTTTAAATTCAGCTAAACTGCTCATAATTCGGAGATGGGGAACCCATACTGTACCTACCTTAAAGGAACTAGATCAAGAGATGTGTCACGTTAGCGATATAGAAAACATACTAATGACTCTTCAAAATCGAACTGAACAGTATGCTAAGACTTGGAGATTCTGGAACTACTATAGAAAGTCTGAGGAATACAAACTCCTATTGATGAGACCCTAGACCCTCCAAATAATAGTCCTCCTCTTTTTGTGCCCTACTAGCGCTTAATGGTTGACAATACATACACATAAGATTTAAGCTAACGTCGGACATCCTACGACCAGACCCTACACGCAATGTCTCTTTGTTCTCTCCTGTCTTCCTACTAACTCTTTCTACTTCCTCTTTCTTATAGTTACCTTGTAGCCCTGTCACCTTTCCTTTCTTCCTAATTAACCTCAACCTGTTGTACTGCTAAGTTGATGGACTTTAGATATGGCATCAAGCTATATGAATTGATCCTACTCAGGAAGCACAATCTATAATGGACTCTATTTCTACAAATATATCCGTTACCACAGTATATGGATGGACTTGACAAGCACTGCTTGTGGGACTGTGCCTTATGAGTCTAAATACAACTTTTCTTGGTGATGTATTTTACCCATTGTATAACTATAAGATGACAATACCTAAGTTTGTGCATATGCATTCATATGGCAGTGTAATGGTTCTCTTTTTCTTGTTTTGTACAAAAACTATCATATAAATAAAAGTATTTGAAAAAAAAATGTGAAGGACCCCCCCCCCCCCCCCCCCCCAACATATGATGGCCCAAATAGCAGATAAACCCATAAAGAAGTGTTACCACTTCTGCCTTACTAAAACAAAAATGAAAATGGCTCTTGGACTCTATTATCTGATATATATAGCACTGAAGCACTATAGATTGGCCTAGTTTCAGGAAGAATACAGTTTGTATTAAATGTGCATGCAAGCCAGAATAATTTGCATCTCATTGACCATCTCTAATATACATAGAGGAAGTACTAAAAACCAAATGGACATACTAATTGTCTCAGAGAGTGTGTAAATAGCAAAGAGAAAGAGTCCAAACCAAACCCTTTTGGTACACCAAGAGGCAGTGGATGTATGTGGAGAGCATTGCAGTAAGAAAGAGTGAAAAAATGCCCATAGGTAGTATAGGTTAGATAGGTAAGAAAGGTATGAGGTACAATGTGCCAAGAATGAACTAGGTATTGATGTTTAATAATGAGAGAGTATGTAGGGGCAAAAAGTGACTGACAGTGTCAAAGGTCAAGCAGAACTAGACCAGATTTTGCCACCAGGAGGTAAGGTTTTTGTAAGAACTGCTTTGGTGCAAAGGTATTGTGGAAGCCAGAGTGAAGAGTGTTTCTTGGGCCTTAAGATAAACAACAGATTTCATTTATTTGTTTTTTTATTGTGTAAAACAAAGCATGACCTGAATATATATATTCATGGAATGATCATTAGAAAAGAGTTTTCAGCAGTGGAACCTTACCTGCAGCCTACCCAATCTGCCATCAGAAATCTGTAGGAAGCTTTACTAATGCTTTTTCTGAAGAACTTTGTAGCGCTTTACAACATAACTAATGTCCTTTAGCAAATGTTATAACAATATCAGGCTAAAAGAAAATATACATCCTCAGTAGGAATTTTGAGGCAATTACTTGCCTGGTGCTAGTTTAATAGCACTTATCTTCAGGAGACAATAAGAGATGAAACAGATAAGGCTCAGTAACAGTTGACTGTCTACACTGGGGCACTGATCATTTTCCTGTATGCCTACATGCTAATAAACATTCTTTTTACAGGAACTGTCTCTCCATAAAATGTCATTAAAATTACTGCCCTATATATAATTTACCCAGTGGGCATTTAGAGTATCACTAAAGCTAAGAAAGAATCTCTGAAGCTTCAAAGTTAATGGAGTAAATTATTTTATTTATATTCTCCATGCAATCCATTTAACTAAATCAGGCATACAGTAATTGTGCACAAATGCAGGTTGTTTTTTAGTAGTTGTTATTTTTTTTTTTATATAGTCTGTTGAAAGAGATTGCAAAGTCATACAAAGCAAGACACATTTGCTGTTAGTATTGACGTTTTAGTTGATTTTAATTTCTCCCTCATAATTATGAATAATTATAACTGTATACACAGCAGTTTTTGAAATTAGAATTAGAAGAAAAGGTTCCAATTGTCATATGTATATACACTTGTGGGAAAAGACAGAAGCAGCAGGGATAGTTTAAATGATGGAACACTGATGCACACATGAATTTGCATTCAAGTTATCAGTTATAAGGGTTCTAAAAAATATGATAAACTAGAACATTTCAGCAAAATTAAATTAAGACCTTACTAAGGCCCGGTTCACATTAGCGTTCGCTGTCCGGATTCGCCTGATCGGATCCGGACCGTATACTGTACAAACGGAACGTACGTTCCGCATAGCAATGCAAAGTCTATGCGGACATTCACGTATAGAACGGAGCCGGATCGGATCCGGACTCCGGACACTTTATCAACATGCTCTATTTTTCAGGTCCGGATCATCCGGCCCACGCACCCGGACCGGAGCCTGACTGCACCATCCGGAAAAAGAAACCAATGGGGAACGGAAAGCACAGAACACACTGGCTACAAACACCTGACGTTCTACCCCACTTCCTATGCGTTTTCTAGCAGCCATTTTGGATGGGGACACATGGGCCCAGCATTTCTGGAGTGGAGCAGCAGTGACTAATTGCTGGAGCTGTTTGGCAGTATGTCTGACGTGGAGGTGAGGCCTAAACAGCGGAGGACCTGATTCTACAGGTGCACCTTCTGCTGACCTCCCAGACCCCAACATTTTTATTCATTTTTGTATCTCTTTGACCAAACGGATCCGGATCGCAGCCGTATACCTACCTGATGCAACCGGACCGGATCCGGATCGGATCCGGATCCGGTCCGGTCATCCGGTCCGTTTGGCACAGAAACGCAAGTGTGAACGGGGCCTAAGTCTGTTAATTAAGCACAAATAAATGAACGAGTAACATACTGAAGTCGACAATGGTTGCACATGTATTTATCCACTGGTAGAGCTTGCTAAGTATGATCTCTATGTATTCAAAACACATTTTGAAATAGTATACTAGCTAATAGGGAAGCTCTCTTGAAGGTAAACCCTGAAGGCAAGGTTAAATCTTGAACTAGAATTGGATCATGGTCATAGTGATTCACAAGCTGCTTGATAAATATAGTTAACTTTAGATTTTTTTTTTCTTGTTTGTTTGTTTTTTTTTTGTTTTTTTTTTAGCTGTGTTCAAGATTATTTGTGATGGCTTGGCCATTTGTTTACTCATCCAAAAGTAAAACATTTTCACCAGCACAAGTGGAGCCAAAGCTTAATTATTTTCAGAGAAACTTCTCATCAACATTGAAAACCAGAACCTTCAGGCTCCATTATGGGATAAATTCCTTCAAATGTTAGGCTATTGATATAATGAATTCCCAATTGTTCCAGTATCAAAAATTGTGTTCAGATTTTTTTCCAAAAATGAAACATTTATGTTTTATAAATAAAGTCTAGATGTGAGGTATTCTCACCAAATACATTAGACAGAGGAATGAAAAAAAAGCCTCCAACAACTATAAATATTGAGTAGCATGTTGATGCTGTGTAGCTTGTCAGAGGTATGAGACGAGACCAAAAATAGTTTTTACAATAAACATAAATAGCATATTGTACTTTTGTTATCCCGTTAGATTTGGTTTATATTTTGTATTAATTCTGTTTATGCCATGAATATTTGAATACTGTTTCTTTTGCAGCTGATGATAGACAGACATATCATTACTTTTTCCATTATATAGCACGTAGGTCTTGTCTTTAGTTATTATAGTAAATAGATATATTGTACTGTTAATATCAGTTCTTTCATGCAGTTTGTATTATGCGTTTTAAAAGAATAAACCTTTTTTGGATACACTAAAATACTGCCAGTATTCTGAAACAAGGCAAAAATGTGAAGAGCTTGGCCTCTATTCACTAAGATCATAGTGATAAAAAGGCAAGAGAAAACTTACTACCACACATCGATAATTATTTTCAGTGTTAATTCCCTAAATAATCTTGCCTTATTAAGGTGTAGAGATAAGTTTTCACAGTGAGAGTGTTATCTTATCATTTCTGCCCTTAATGTGACACTGAAGCAAAAAAATGTTGATATAATGAATTGGTTGTGTAGTACGGATAATTACTAGAACATTAGTAGCAAAGAAAATATTCTCACATTTTGATAACAACTGGAGTTTCTTAACTCTTCCTATACTGGAAACAATGTTAGACTCATATATCTGCTGCTAATGTTTTATTTATTAGCTGTACTACTGTACACATACAAATCATAGTATTATAAGTTAATTTTCACTTCAGATTCCTTTTAAGATATCACCTCTGTAGTTTTTTTTTTTCACATGCAGTATAGGGCCTGTCTTTAACTTGAGAATTCTGTAGTTATTTTAAGGATTGAATAGTTAACTTTACAGATCTCTCCTTAACTTAAAGACAGAAAAGTTAACTTTAGGTTTGCCTGAGGTAAATTGTTTAGTGAATACTACATGTCTTATCACGATGGTGATAACACTAGAAACAGCTCGGAAAATTCACTCAGCTCTTCTCCTGTCTTTAATAAAATTTCTAGAGTTATCACCATGTAGATAAGGCATGTAGTAAATTTAACTCTTCTGTCTTTAAAGGTGTACACACGCTGTCAGGATCTCTCCTGTAGCATGTTCTGTCGCTTGCAGTGGAGCTGCAACTGGGCAGTTCTGACACCTCAGCCTCAGAATAAGTTTGGCGTTTGCCACACGAAATGGTCGTAAGGCCGTGCACCTCTTGGCACCCACACCCGCTGCCTCCCATCCACACCCAGGCATCAATCAAGACACCATGGTATGACACATCTCACCGATGTTTGCTGTATAGCCATATCTTGTTATGCACTTTACCAATTGCTTATTTGTGTCAATGCTGCTATTTATTAAACCATAGTGCCAGACCATTTCTCATCTCTGTTGTGCAGTTCTGACTTGTCTGTTTGCATTTGGTTGCGCACTCGCAGTGAGTCTTATTGTCATTTGCACTCACTCTGCAGTTCAGAGCAGTTCAGGATGCTGTCAGGATTCCTCCTATGGTTTGCTGCAGTTGAACTCCAGCCAGATAGCCCTGGATTTTCTGCATGCATGTTGTTGCATAGTACTGCATGCATTTGTTATATTAGTCTTTCAGCTAGCAAATGGTAAGCAAACCAGCTCAGGATTGAATGATTACCATTCAGCTGTGTGGGAATTTGCATACCTGCATCCATTGACTGATGCCAGCATAAAAGTCTGCCTCCCATTTCAGACCCCGCCCGACATAGCGTTCAGCTCTCTGAGTTGTCGTTGGGTCTTTGTTGTGAAAGTTGTTATTGTAAATGTATAATGCCTTGCTCTGTATTTTCATGTCTGATGGATGTTTGCTGACCTGAGGGGGTCAGTGAAGTCCTTCTGATCCTGATAGTTTGGATTCTGCCAGCACCACGTTGGTGACTGGTAGTATTCCTTCTAGCCTTGTTGTTGCCTTGTTCCTGAGGACAAACTATAGCAGTGGTTGCCATTAGTTTCACTCCTACCTGTTAGTATTGTCTATCTCAGTGTGAATGTTGCTGCCGCTGAAACAGCGACAAGATTGGCTGAGCATTCCGTCTTTCTGTCTGTTGTCTGTCTTGTTAATTGTCATTACTTGTGCTTTAGCTAGTGAGCTAATGAGTTCTGGGTCACCATGAGCTTGCTGGTTAGTCTGTACCTCTCGGTTTACAAGCCCTACTCCATAGAGCCAAATTAATCCATGCCATGCACTGATGAGGATCAAACAATCCGAAACAGTCTGTATGCATGTTGGATTATTATGGCTCTGTACAATTTAACAAGCTGACACATCATTGCATTCCAGCGGTTCTGGAGGTGTGTTTAGCTTCTAAGGGTACAATGGTTAATTTGCATATATTCAGCAGTGGTGCTCTGGGAGACATCTCAAGCTCACTCCAACCTGAATTATCGCAAATTCTTTCTGTTTTAAGAAAGCAATTTTTTGTTTTTCTTAACATCTTAGTAAGGGGGCTTTTAGGACCATTGTAGTCCCTTACACACTCCAATGAGTTCTGGGTCACCATGAGCTTGCTGGTTAGTCTGTACCTCTCGGTTTACAAGCCCTACTCCATAGAGCCAAATTAATCCATGCCATGCACTGATGAGGATCAAACAATCCGAAACAGTCTGTATGCATGTTGGATTATTATGGCTCTGTACAATTTAACAAGCTGACACATCATTGCATTCCAGCGGTTCTGGAGGTGTGTTTAGCTTCTAAGGGTACAATGGTTAATTTGCATATATTCAGCAGTGGTGCTCTGGGAGACATCTCAAGCTCACTCCAACCTGAATTATCGCAAATTCTTTCTGTTTTAAGAAAGCAATTTTTTGTTTTTCTTAACATCTTAGTAAGGGGGCTTTTAGGACCATTGTAGTCCCTTACACACTCCAATGAGTTCTGGGTCACCATGAGCTTGCTGGTTAGTCTGTACCTTTAGCTAGTGAGTTATCTGAGAGCTACATTTCATATATTGCGCATCAGCATGATATTTATGTACTCTAGTTAGTTAGTATTGTATTTTTTGTAATATTGTATATTGTATTGTGTACCGACCTTTGCCTGCCTCTCGACTACGAATGTGCCTTATCCTTCCAATACGACTGCCATCTAAAATTACGTGTATGACCAAAGCCTGTTGCCGACTACGTCTGTTGTGTATTGTATCACTTAGCATCTAGCCTGACAGGCGGCCCAGAGCTGCAGTTGCTCTGGGCAATCTTGCTCCCTTGTTCATTACTCCTGTGTCCATCTGTGGAGCCTCTTCCATTATCCAGCTCCTTAGCTTTGTTGCGCTGGGTGGTCAGAAAGTATGACCCCCCAGCATTACACACGCACTACGGAAGCCAGCGACGGGTCATCAGACCCTCCCACTGGACGGACTTTCAGCCGAAAGTAATGCTTGTGTACGCACTGTCTGTGGACTGATAAGGCTGTTCCTGAATGATCCACTGAGTGGATCGTGCAGGAACAGCCTTATCAGTTCGCCAACAGTGCGTATACACGCACTACTGTCAGCTGAAAGTCCGCCAAGCGGGAAGGTCTGACAGACCCTTCATTAGCTTCAGTAGTACATGTGTACGCACCTTAAAGTGACTCTGTAACAAAAATTACAACGTTTTTTCTACCATCCTACATGTTCCTAAACCTATTCTAATGTGTTCTGGCTTACTGCAGCTCTTTCTACTATAACCATCTCTGTAATAAATCAATGTATCTTTCCCCTGTCAGACTTGTCGGCCTGTCTCTGGAAGGCTGCCAAGTTCTTCAGTGTTGAACTGTTCCTCTATGCACACTCCAGTGTGTGTTTTATTTACATAAGCCAGCAACTTCTCTGCTATCTTATCAGTGATAGAAGAGAGCTGGATAAAAATCCTCCTCTGGAGGCTGTGAAAGGAGCTGGTCTGTCACATACTGAGGAATTAACGACATAGGCAGAGCTGTCTGCAGGAAGCCTGTAATGTTCAGTGCATGAGAGAAGCTGGGGACAGAAGGTAAACACACACAAGTGATCTCTTGAGATTCAGAAGTAAGGCTGTATACAGCCTGCTTGTGTATGGATGTATTTTCTATGTGTGGACATGCTGTACATCAACCTACTTCCTGTTTTGGTGGCCATTTTGTTTGTTTATAAACAAACTTTAAAAACTGTTTTTGACTACTTTTAATGCAGCGGGGAGCGGTGAAATTGTGACAAAGGGTAATAGGAGATGTCCCCTAACACACTGGTATGTTTACTTTTGTGCGATTTTAACAATACAGATTCTCTTTAAGTTAAGGAGAGATCTCCAAAGTTAACACTTCAATCCTTAAAATAACTATAGAAATCTAAAGTTAAAGACAGGGGCCCATATGCAATAAACCTTTTCGCCTTTTCCTAGGAGATAACTTTCATCTTCTCTTTAACTACTCAAAGACTGCTCCACGCCAATGGGCGTGGCTGTGGCACCAGCCCCAGGACCGCCAATGGGCGTGGCCATGGTAGCAGCCCCAGAACTGGACACTGAAGGAAATTGCGCACAGGGTGCGCGCATCTCCTTCTCAGGGGCACTCTGCGATCAGCAGCAGCGCTGTACTGGGGACAGCCATGTGACACACGGCTGTCCCCCTGGGGGACAAGAGAGCGATCGGCTCTCATAGGCAGAAGTCTATGACAGCCGACCGCGTGATTGGCCAGCTGGGGGGAGGGAGGGGATTGGAGAGAAAAATAAAAAAGACAAAAATAGTAAAAAACAGTAAAAAAAAACATGAACATAAATATTGATTGAAAAAAATATAAACACGTGTGGGATCAGACCCCACCAACAGAAAGCTCTGTTGATGGGGAGAAAAGGGGGGGGGGGGATCACTCGTGTGCTGTGTTGTGCTGCCATGGAACTTGGCCTTAAAGCTGCAGTGGCCAATTATGAAACAAAGAGCCTGGTCTTTAGGGGGGTTTACCACTGTGGTCCTTAAGTGGTTAAACTAACTTTTCAGAATTTTACAATTGAAAAGTGCCCAAAAGTTGGTGAAAGAGTGTTATCAAATCTGATTTGAGTGTTTTGTTGCTTACTTGTGGCTGAAAGGACATTTTATGATAAGCTGTGAAAATATCACCTAGGAGAAAACTCTGTTAATTAACTGCATGTGAAAATAACTACAGAGGAGGAAACTTAAGGACTGAAGTTATAAGATAACTCTCTCACTGTGAAATTTATCTCTACATATTAATAAGACAAGATCGATGTGTGGTAGTAGATTTCTCTTGCCTTATTATCTCCAGCATGATCTTAGTGAATTGAGGCCAATGTCAGAATTTGTAAGAGGGATGGGTTTTGGCATTTGTTTTGTTTTTGCACAGGTGAAATTCTTCCACTGGTGCGAGCCAGGCCAAAATTATTTGTCAAGGCACTATCTGCAAGGAGTTTGTATATTCTCCCGGTTAATAGCAGGACTCATTCAAGAAAACAAGAAACAAGAAAAAAAAAGAAAAGAAAAGTATTAAAGTGACAGTGTCCCCATTAAGTAATAAAGTGTTTCTCTTCCCCCAAGTGAAATATTAACTCCTGCCTAACTAATTAACCCCTTGTGTCACCTATTCTTAGCCCTAAGATTAGTGGACACCTGTAATGGCTGCTGCCCGTAGCGATCACATGTGATTTATAAGGAGATGGCTCTGGGACCCAACACTGTACATATGCATCACTGTGCTGTTGCTTATAAATGTATCTGTACAGCACTGGAGTCCCCAAACTTTGCCCTATAACGATCGGATCCAATCTCTACAAATGCACAAGCTGGCCATCATGGTACACCAAATTCCCAACTAGCGATTAAATATGGCACGTAGGGTATCAAGTTAAGCGGGAAAAGCCAAGTAACCTATTTTGAGATGTGTTAGAACTGTGGCACTTGTCATGTGACATTTGTGAAAGTGAAATATGAAGTGAAATATGAAAATGTGTGTATTTTCTGCACTTATGCCTATTTTTTTCCATATCAAATGCCTATAAAATTAAATAATTCTTGAAAACAAATATTACCCAAAGAAAGCCTAGATTGTCCTGAAAAAAATACATGTATAAACGGATTGAAGAAAAAAAACTCTAGTGGGATGTGCATCTGTTTCTTAAAATTAATGTACAATTGTAAATACAAAAAAAAAATCCAGGAAGCAGGTAATGTTCCAGAGATCCCGCTAGCAAAAAGCAAATAAGCCTCCTGGAGTGGAATAATGCACGGTTTAAATACTCTGAGCAACATGTCTCTTAGACGAGAAGGAATAATAGAATTTTTGACAGTATGAAGCAATCTTTATATACTTTTAGGGAAGCAGGCAAAATTCCAGAAATTTCTCTAACCACATATCCAAACATCTTCCAGAATAATACAGTCTGAACCACACAGCAATTAATCTAAGCCAATCGGCCCTTGATGAGCTATAAAGATATGGATTCTGCAAAGATTTAACCATACATGGAAATATTAGGATTATTATCTGTATATACTTTTCAGTTCCATTGTATGAAGTGAACATTAGCACTGCCCTCTGCAGTACATATAAATGTATCACAGGGCAAATCACCTACAACCGTGACACAATTCTAGAAACAGCAGTTCAAAGTTTTCAAAAAGGGGATCTTGCCAAACCTCCTGATGGCAACACAGTTTCAGTCCAAGTTCCTACAACGTCTCAGTCCGGCTCCTTTCTTTCAAACAGATGGATCTCCTGCACAGCTCACTAGCTTGGCACTCCAGCCAGCCTCACTCTCAGTTCAGTCTGGTGCTCCCTCTGTGTGGTCCATCTTGTCCATGAGACTACAGTAAACTTTCTAGCAACGGAAAAAAAAAGAGGGAATGCTACCGATAGCAAAATAAAGTTTAATCATACAAAAAACAACAAGAAATCAAGTGAAATATTCTTGCAAACATGAAAATAACATCAGCTGTGCCTAGAATAAACTGATAGGATAGATAACAATAACATGAGAAAATTATCCTACATGCAACCCAGTAACATAGCCTCACCAAAGCTCTTCTTCAAATTAGAATAAGTAGCTTGAAAATAAATTAAACTGCTCACTATGCACACATTTGATATGAATTAAATAAAAAAAATTATCAATGGCTTGAAATTAAACATTTTATGAAAAGAAAATATTGAAATGATTTAATTAATTGTGAAGCTGATGCAGCAACATCATCTAAACATCATGCAGGAGAACAGAGGTGCCAAAAGGATAAAAGGAAGCTAAATGAGCTTAAAAAAAACAAATTCTTGGTAAATAGAGGAGGCAGTGGTGGACTTACCTCCTCCAAGTAGACACACAACGACTTTAGTGAAATCTATAATAAAATTTTCAACAAGCCCTTGTCAGATATGCTTAGAGGGTCTGATCACCGGATTAGTGGGGTTAAGTAGGATGGGAGAAGAGGCTTCCCGCTACTGAAAAAGTATTCCATTTTTTTTACTTCAGGTACCCTTTAAGGAGTGATAGTCCTACAGCAATAGGCAGTGTTTTTGCTCAGTGATCCATTTTAGGGCAGCTGTGGTTGCTAAATAAACTATGCTTGTCTTGTCAATGTTTTCAATTTGTGCTACGCTTTACAAAAACAACCAGATTTCAGCACAGGTAACAGTAGGTCATTAAATACTTCTGTTCATTCATTTTCCAGCACTACTGCAAAAACAGAAATCATATTTATGTTTTCCTGAAGTCAGACAGCATGCAGTACTGAGCTTTTGTAAATATTCTTGCCCACAATGCTTTTTGTTTGCAACAATAACTGCTGTTGTTTTCCTTCTTTTCAAAGAGACAAAAGGGACAAGGGGCATTTGGGTTAGACAAGTAAACAAGGAGAGTGACAGCTGAGCAACTCTAATTGAAACAAACAAATACTTTCCCCTAATGCTTTTAAGGAAAGGAAACAGCTGGTGGTTTTTCAGATACTAAACATATCTGAGCAACAGGCAATTTAATGCTGGCCACAGACTGGCAGACTGACCTGACAGATTTGTATTACATTATTTCACTGTTTTGAATTAGGTAGCCAATCAAATGCTGAGATTAAGTAAGGTGTCCTTTGCACAGGACAGCCTTTTAAGGGCCCTTTTGCATATACTGTGTTATCTCGCCATGTAAACTCCAGTGAGGCGAGGGCAATGAAAGTCTATGGAGACTTTTACACTTGCACAATGCATTGTGCTCCACTGGAAGTAGTCAAATCACAGTAATCCCATCATAAAGTTATCCATGCGTTAACCCATGAACAGTGCCTACCACGCGGATTATGTAGTAATGCAAGTCTATGATGACGCAGTAAGTGTAAATGATGGAGTAAGTGTGAGACATGGTGCGCATGTGACGGGAATCCCAGTGACGTACTTCCTGTCCAGCAGGGGGTACGTCACTGATGTGGAGGAAGGAGGGCGGGCCTATGCATATGACCCTTGTTGGCGCACTCTGTCACAGGGTCATATGAACCATAGGTTCATGCAGTGTGGTGAATGATCCCATAGCAGACTGCCCTGCCATGGGATCACCACATTGCACAAGTGTGAAACCGGCCTAAAATAACCCCACAGTGAGAGGCTGCCATATTTATTTCTTTTTAAACAATGGCATTTGTCTGGCTGTCCTGATGGTTTAAATTCAGGTTTAATGAAGGCTGTATGCGCTAGGGAGTAGGTCAGTAAAAAAAAATCCTACCATATCTGATTGGCCCAATTCCAAGCTGCATACAATATTATTATTATTATTATTATTATTTATTAGATTTATATAGCGCCAACATATTACGCAGCGCTGTACAATAAATAGGATTACAGACAATCATAACAGGGTTGACAGAACAATACAGGTAACAGACCATAGATACAACAATACAGGTAATAGCAACAAGATACGCAACGCAATGCAGATAATAGTACAATGCCAGATCATAAACTGGAATGGTAGTGGTAAAAAATTACCAGTTCCAAATTCTGGGTTAAGTGCACACAGTCAAGTATGATACACAAGGGAAGAGGACCCTGCCAAAGGCTTACAATCTAGAGGGAGGGGCTGGTGACACAAAAGGAGGAGGTGCATCAAGAAGTTATTGGCAGAAAGGATTAGGGTAGTGTTGAGTTGATGTAGGCCTCCTTGAAGAAGTGAGTTTTGAGTGCTTTTTTGAAGGTGTTGAAGGTGGGAGCGAGCCTGATGGGCAGCGGGAGAGAGTTCCACAGGATAGGGGCAGCTCTAGTGAAGTCCTGCAGTCTGGCATGGGAGTGCGAGATGCGTGGGGTGGTTAAGAGGAGGTCGTTGGAGGAGCGAAGTGGGCGGCCAGGTGTATATCTGCTGACCAGGTCAGAGATGTAGGTTGGGCAGGACTTGTGTAAGGATTTGTATGCCAAACATAGGATCTTGAAGCTGATTCTGAAGTGAATTGGAAGCCAATGAAGGGATTTGCGTAGGGGAGTTGTGGAGACAGAGCGGTGGGAGGAGTAGATGAGTCTGGCTGCTGCGTTCATGATGGATTTTAGGGGGGCGATGCGGTTTTGAGGAAGGCCTGACAAGAGGGAGTTGCAGTAGTCCAGGCGGGAGATGATGAGGGCATGGACAAGGAGTTTGGTAGTGTCTGGGGTCAGGAAAGGCCGGATCTTGGAGATGTTGCGTAAGTGGAAATAGCAGGCTCAATACAATAAGTATTACATTTCCATACCAGACAGAATTAGCGTGATTCAGACACAACTAATACCCAAGGGATCTGCAGAAGAGGCAAATAACAGTGTTCAAATGCAAATAAATATCACAGACATCATATACCTTTCACTATAGGGTCAATTTAAAGTTCTCACAATTGTCACGGGAGGCACCTCTGAAGATGAATGGTACTTGTAAAATTTAGATATGGTTTATACTGTATTTCCCATAATAGAGCAGCTATGAGAGCTTATGCATGGTGTATACTGGCACTGTGTGCAGGGGAAGCAATGGAACCTTGTACACTTCCAACCACAGTGTGGAGGCAACACAGGGATGTAGATATACTTATACCATGATGATACAGTATTTGGTATTATACTTTAAGGTACAGTGAAATGCAGGAGAGGGGGAGGGGGATTTTAAGTCCCCACATCATCAATTAGTGTTTCCCTTTACAAAATAAGGATGCTACATGCCTCATATACCCTAAAATGTTTTTAAAGCAATTTAAAGGCCACTTCCGGTTTTTCATCCGGATATCCAAATCCGTCGGATACTGGGGTTGGATATCAGACCCGGATTCGGATTGGAACATTTTTGATCCAGATATCTGACCCGTATTGGATAGGGGGGTATCCGGATCTGAATTAGTTCCAGATAGTGAAAATGGTACCCGAGCAGCACTACTTGTAACACAATACACTGCTTATGGGGCACACACTATGCAGACATCCAAACATGCATTATACTGCACAAGCAATGCATGTGTTGTGTATAGTTTTACAAACTACATAACTCCTAGTAACATTTTTGTGTGCTATCTGCACATGCAAATTTTACCAGCCATTAATGAATAGACCTACATATTCTTTATTACTTATGTTTTCTGAAGATATTCAATCCAGTAAAATTGTAGTGAATCAGACACATTGTTTCTGAAATAAAATATCTAGGATAGCCAACCTTATCTCAGCTACAGCTTTAGGAGAAATTGAAAACACAAATTCCCTGCTGCCTAAAAGAAAAAAAATATTCAAAACCATTATTAATTTTGTGTGTTGCAAGCAAAAACAATGTAAAACTACTTTTTTTTAAATATCATTTATTCCCGGTTTACACCGTTTATGGAAATGTCCCATACCTTATAAAGCCATTGAGAACAGAAAGCTATTTTCATGCCTAATGTTATGTAAAATTATTTACACAATACACAGGCTACAGCTGTTCTGAGAATTTAAGTTGTTAAAGGAACACTGTAGAGGGTCGGGGGAAAATGAATTGAACTTACCCGGGCCTTCTAATGGTCCCCCGCAGACATCCTGTGCCCGCGCAGCCACTCACCGATGCTCCAGCTCCGCCTCCGGTTCACTTCTGGAATTTCGGACTTTAAAGTCTGAAAACCACTGTGCCTGTGTTGCCGGGTCCTCGCTCTCGCTGATGTCACCAGGAGCGTACTGCGCAGGCCCAGTATGGTCTGTGCCTGCACAGTATGCTCCTGGTGACAACAGCGGGAGTGAGGACACGGCAATGCAGGCGCAGTGGTTTTCAGACTTTAAAGTCTGAAATTCCAGAAGTGAGCCGGAGCATCGGTGAGTGGCTGCGCAAGCACAGGATGTCTACCGGGGACCATTTGAAGTCCCGGGTAAGTTCAACTCATTTTCCCCTGACCCCCCTACAGAATTCCTTTAAATTCAGCATGGCTCTATCCCTAATCTTGGTTCAGAACCTAAAATATATTTAATAGAGGTGCTTCCTCATCAAAGAAAAGGTGAAAGAAGGTTGAAATTGTTTTCTTATTATTAATGGGAAACATAATGGGAAATGTTATCTGGATAAATGTAAAATGTGCATAGACTCCAGGTACACTTTGAGGATGCATTCACACATAATAATGTAAGTGATAATGGCACAGCAATGTGCTGCAACGCATGATGTGTCCATTCATTTTGGCCCATTGGCTCTGCTGCAGTTTTGCTTGCAAATTTTTGCCAAAGTCGTTTTAGCATCGAAAAAGCTATTTTCAATTTTGTGAAAATATTTATATATATATTTATTTATTTATATACATTGTATTTTTGCAGTATGATCAAGGAAAACATTTTTTTCTCAAATTTTACCATAAAAATTAGCAAAAAGTGCAAATATCATTGATGTACCACAAACATTTGTGAAAAATGTGAAAAACCACACACGTATTACAAAACGATTTTCGATGGCATTTTCGTTTGAAAGTTGAATTTTATATTTTTTTTATGAAAATGAATGCAAAAAGAATATCTGCCTTTTCGCTCATCACTGCTCCATAGTGTCTCACGATCCATCACAAAAGTCAAGCTGGACTGTGTGCTGCTGGACATATGCTAATGACTGTCGATAAGGTACCCACTTTGCAACTTGTGCATTATTAGAAGACACTAGCTTTGAAATTTGTTGGGATGTGCCACATCGCAATGGACTCTGGAGTGAACTTAGCCTAAGCAAAAACATTTGCAGTCAATGGTTGCAGTAAATGGGATGGGAGGAATACTGACTTGCATGCATACTTAAAGAGACTCTGTAACAACATTGTCATCCTTATTTCTTCTATCCTATAAGTTCCTATACCTGTTCTAATGTGCTCTGTCTAACTGCAGCCTTTTCTAGTTGCACAGTGGCTGTGTTATCTCTGTTATATGATCTAATCTTCTCTCCTCTGTCGGCTTTTTCGGACTGAGGCAGTCAGGCTGGAATGTGCTGTGCTGCTTGTGATTTGATAGAAGCTATACACACCCTTTTCAGGCCCCCTGCACACTCTGTATGACTCACACACTGAGCTACTCTCCGCCTATCACATTTGCCATGTCTTTTGTTTGTAAACACTGCATAAAAATGGCAATTACAAGCCAGGATTGCAGCAGGAAGTGGCAGAAACAGCACAGAGGGGCCCAGGAGAACATCATGAATAGAATGGTATGCTTTTTATTGTAAGAATTTTAGAGTACAGATTCTCTTTAATGCATATTGTTTGAAACTTGGCCAATAAAAAATCATCAGGAAGTGCATTTGATGGTCCAAATTCCATGCTGCACACAACTTGCACAACATGTAAGTGCAAGCTATAATTATCACAATCCCCTTGGACAGTGGTGCTCAGCAGAGCTCGAATATTCGAGTAGCTCGAATATTCGAGCTCTTTTTCAGCTATTCGAGCTCGGTATTCGAGCTCCGAATAGCTGCGGCTATTCGAATGGGCTATTCGAGTAAACGCGAATAGCCCATTCACTATTCGAGCTATTCGAGCAAACGGCGCTATTCGAGCTCGAATACCGAGCTCGAATAGCGTCATAGCCCAGATTGATGTCCTTAGAGCCAATCAGAGGGCTCCCAGGCCCTCTGACGGCAGCCAATCACAGAGGGGGACCCTGGCCAGCCCCTACCCTATAAATAGCGGCCGCCATGTTCCGTTTCTCCGTCCTTGCCTGAGACTTGCATAGAGAGAGAGTTGCTCCTTTGTGCTTTGGCTTAGCAAGAGCTTTATTGTGGTCATTTACCTAGCATTTTTGCTCACATACACCTCCTATACACACCTATATTGTTGTTAGTTAGATAGACATTGCATTTTAGTTAGTAGCTTTTGTGTTACATAGAGACAGGCCAGCTGCTGCAGGCTTACAGCTTTAGGCCTCAGGGCCTGCCTGTGTGGGCAGCTGTCCTCCTGTCCTCTGTTAGTTTATTTCTCATTAGTATTAGACAGTATTAGACAGTATTAGTATTAGATAGTATTAGACAGTATTTCTGCTGTCCCTTTACTACTTAGTGATTGTTATATACTACTGTAACTGTACTAGGACACTCACTGTCACTGTTCATACTAGGCTACTAGCTCGGACTCCTGCGTGTGTGTGTGCACTCACTGTCTGTGTACTGTACACACACTCTATTTACTTCTGATTACTGATTGATTATTGTAAATTCTACTTCCCGACAGTTACTACTTACTTACTGTAGTAGGGACACTCACTCAGTCACTGTTCATAGGCCAGCTCCTGCGCGTGTTTGCGCGTGCGTGCACTCACTGTCTGTAGTGTACACACACTCTATTTCCTTGTGATTACTACTGATAGTGATTATTGTAACTGCTGCTAGTTGTACTTCCTGACTGTTACTACTTACTTACTGTACTAGGGACACTCACTCACTCTCTGTTCATAGGCCAGCTCCTGCGCGTGTTTGCGCGTGCGTGCACTCACTGTCTGTAGTGTACACACACTCTATTTCCTTGTGATTACTACTGATAGTGATTATTGTAACTGCTGCTAGTTGTACTTCCTGACTGTTACTACTTACTTACTGTACTAGGGACACTCACTCACTCTCTGTTCATAGGCCAGCTCCTGCGCGTGTTTGCGCGTGCGTGCACTCACTGTCTGTAGTGTACACACACTCTATTTCCTTGTGATTACTACTGATTATTGTAACTGCTGCTAGTTGTACTTCCTGACTGTTACTACTTACTTACTGTACTAGCGAGTCGGGACACTCAGCTCGTCACCTCACCCACCAACCCACTCCATTAAAGTACCCCACTTTTCTCCCGCCCTTTTCAAAAACTTTTGTCTTTACGCCCAAAACATCGAAGATGTCTGGAAGTGGCAGCCAGCGCGGTTTGGGCAAGGGGAAGGGCAGCAAGGGAATCAGGAGGAGAGAGAGCAGCATTGTGGCAGGCCGCGGCCGCGCCACCATGCACAGTTCCGCAGCAGCAGCAGCAGCGTCAGTGGCTAACATTCCTCCCATAGCCACTGGCCGTGGACGCCTTGGGCGCCGCCCAGCAGGAGCATCTGCAACTCACGCTGCAGAGACACAGCAGCAGCAGTGTGTAGCCCCTGCTCCTATTTTCCTCCAGCCGGGTCGGAAACGTCCCATTGAGGAAAAGGATGCATCCACTGTGGTGCAACTGATGACGGAGGATGAGCAGCCCGCCATCAGCTCTGCATCCGAGGCCTCCACCCTCACCACCACCACCACCACCACCCCTGTTCGCAGCAGCCGCCCAGCAGGGTTTGGGGAGGAGGCCAGTTCACCGTCACAAGTTGGCGACCTGTCACTCAGCAGTATTTTTACCCCAGGCACCATCAGGGTATTGTCTGCTGTTGTTGGCGATTTGGAGGAGGAGATGCTGATGGGCACTTTGGGGGATAAGGGATTGGACAGCAAGACTGTGGCGACAGTCAAGCAGCCCATCCATGCATCAGGAGAGGAGTTTGGGGGGTCATCATCCCAGCAGGACATGTTTTAGGAGGGGGAGGATGATGATGACCCGGTGACAGACAGAGACTGGGTGCCACCACCTCCAGGGGATGTCGTCCTCAGCAGCTCTGAGGAGGAGGAGGAGGATGCGCTTGTGGGCCTTGCAAGGAGGCGCATCATTGCAAGCATTGGCAGCAGTAGGCAGGTCCCACAGCCTGCTGGTGTCTCAGGCTCAGCAGCAGCAGCAGCAGCATCTGCCAGTACCACCACCAGCCGCACCCAAGCCCCCCCCCCCCAACCACCACAGGGAGACAGGCGGCAGCAGCGCTTCCATGCCGTAGGGGGATGTTTCTGTCACCAATCTGGCGATATTTCACCATGCCCACTGTGTACAGCAAGTACGCCACTTGCAACCACTGTCAGCGGAAGTTGAGCAGAGGTGCAGACCCCTTAAAGTTCAGCACCAGCTCGCTCATCAACCACCTTGCTGCGAAACATTTCCACCAGCATGAGGAGTTCCAGAGGCTGAAGGCATCTGGTGCTGGCAGTGGCACCACACCCATCACTGCACAGCCTTCAGCAGCAGCAGCAACAGCAGCCGCCCGCCCTCCTGCTCCTCCAGCAGCACCAGCAGGAGTGCGGAAACGCACTGCTCCTCCCCCCTCTGCAACTCCTGCCGCCGACACTGAGGCCTGTTCTGGCAGCCAGTCCTCAGTGGCCTCCTCCGCTGTGTCTGTTGATTCCCGTGCCAGCAAAAGGCCACGCCAGAGCCTTTTGAGCGAGTCCTTCCAGGGGGTGGTTAGGGCTCTGCCTCCCAGCAGCCGTCGCGTGCGGCAGCTGAACGGCTTGCTGGCACGGGCCATGTGCTCCCAACTCCTGCCGTACACGCTCGTGCAGGAGGGGAGCGACATTCGTGCGCTGCTTGCTTGCGCAGCCCCAGACTGGCAGCTCCCCAGCAGACACTTCTCCCGCAAGGCCATTCCTGCACTGCACCGCTTTGTGATGGCCAATGTGGAGCGAGGGCTGGAGCACGCGGTTGGTGAAAGGGTCCACATCACCATGGACTCCTGGAGCAGCCGCTTCAGGACAGGCCACTACCTGTCCTTCACTGTCCACTGGGTCAGCTTGGTGGAAGGGGGTGAGGATGGGAGAGCAGCAGCGGGCACAGCAGCAGCAGCAACACAGTGGGTGGTGCCACCCCGCAGGGTCAGGGGAACTGCAGCAGGTTCCTCCGATCCTCTGCCATCCTCCGGCACACCTGGCCAAACCCCCCGCCTCAGCAGCAGCGTGAAGGCCCGCCACTGCCAAGCGCTGCTGCACTTGGTCAGCCTTGGGAAGACCAAGCTGACGGCAACCCATGTGTTGGCCAAACTCCAGGAGCAGGAGAGGATTTGGCTGACCCCCAGAGGCCTCAGAGTCGGAGAGGTGGTAGCCGACAATGGGGCCAATCTGGTTGCCGCAATAGACAGGGGAAACCTGACCCACATCCCCTGTCTTGCCCACGTGCTGAACCTGGTGGTGCAGAAGTTCTTGCGCACCTACCAGGGGATGGGCGAACTGCTGGAAACGGCAAGGAACGTTGTGCGTCACTTCCGGCGCTTGGCTGCAGCCTGTGTGAGCCTGGAAGACGTGCAAAAGGAGCTGGAGCTGCCACGCCATCGGCTGATCCTTGACGTTCCGACTCGCTGGAACTCCACCCTGGCGATGTTGGAGTGTCTGGTTGAACAGAAGCACGCTGTCAACCAGTACCTTGCCCTGGCCACTGTTTCCGCCGCTCGGAGAAGGGACAAGACCAGCAACATCCCGTCCATCATCCCCGATGATGACTGGAGGCACATGCAGCAGGTGTGCTTAGTGCTGGCTCCCTTTCTGCAGGCCACTAACATGGTGAGCAGGGACCATGCTATGGTCTGCGAGTGGGTGCCCCTGGTTTGTCTGCTGAACAGGGCCCTCAATGCTTTGCTGGAACAGGGAGCGGCAGCCTTGGACCAGCAGGAGCGGCAAGCAGCTGCACAGTCCACCTCTGAGGGGGAGGAGGAGGAGGACTTGGTGGAGGTCCCTGACCTTGCTGGTGATGAGGGGGAGCAGCACAGTGCAGCTGAGTTGGTGCGGGGGTGGAGAGAGGATGAGGCTGACGAGGCAGAGGAGGAGGATGAGGACAGCAGCACTGCCGTCGATGTGCCAGCAGACGTGGCCCGCCTCTTCCCAATGGCAGCGCACATGCTGACGTGCCTGCGCAGGGACCCCAGGGTGATCCAGATGAAGCAGAGGGAGGACATCTGGATCAGCATGATGTTGGACCCACGCCTCAAGGGGAAGTTGAGCCAGTTCCTGCCGCCTGCAGGAGGAGACCCAGCGCAACAAATAAGGAGCTTGCAGCAGGCCCTTGTTGAGCGCTTGGAGGAAGCCTTCCCCCAGCCTTCCACCCCCACTGTCCAGCAGCCAGCACAGAGGCAGCAGCAGGTGCCTGCATCCAGCAGCAAGCGCCCCACAGACCTGCTGTCTCTCAGCCACGAGCTCTACAGGACTGTAGAGGCTCCGGCAGCAGTGACTAGAGAGGAGGTGCATGCAGCAGCGTCCTCCTCCGGTCACAGCCAGCGCCTGACCCGCATGGTGGCTGACTACATGGGGTCCTACAGCGGGCTTGACAGCGATGCCCCTGTTGATCCCATGGAGTATTGGGTCAAGCGCCTGGAGATCTGGAGCGAGCTGGCGCAGTACGCCCTGGAAGTGCTGTCCTGCCCCCCTTCCAGCGTGCTGTCCGAGCGCTGCTTCAGTGCAGCTGGTGGTGTGGTCACCGAGAAACGCTCATGTCTGTCTCACAAGTCTGTGGACAGACTGACGTTTCTCAAGATGAACCAGGCGTGGGTGGAAGGCGAGTTCCTGGCCCCTGTTGTCGGCGAGAGGGGGACATGAACTGGCTAAGAACCATCGTTAATGTGCCTTACCACCCTTTACCACCTCCTGGCTCCTGCTCACTAAGCCAGCCTGGTTCACTTTGACTACTACGTCACCTGCAGCCACACATTTTACACCTACAGTGGGCTGCTGTGTACTGCCCTTCTGCTGTCTGTCTGTGTTTCCCACTGCCAGGGTACACAGATTTACCTTCTGCTGCCACTCTGCCACCAGCTATTACGTCAAACAATAGCTATATATCTGTGTAATTTGTTTTACAAACAAAACCAAAAAACCATTAAAAAAAAAAAAGGTTTAATTTTTCAGAGGTGCCCGGGTTGAAAACTGTGTTGTCCCAGTTGTGTATTGGACACAATGTGGGCTGCACGACCGCTGTCTGGGACCTCCTGTTGTGTTTATTTACGGCCTGGTATCACCGCTAGGTACCAGGGCTATTATGTCACGCTGCCTGCCTGCTGCCACACTCACACTACTCCTCCATTCCTCCTGCTGCTGCTGTCTGTCTGTGTTTCCCACTGCCAGGGTACACAGAATTACATTCTGCTGCCACACTGCCACCAGCTATAACATCAAACAATAGCTGCTCACATTACTCCTCCATTCCTCCTGCTGCTGCTGCTGTCGGTCTGTGTTTCCCACTGCCAGGGTACACAGAATTACATTCTGCTGCCACTCTGCCACCAGCTATTACGTCAAAAAATAGCTATATCTGTGTAATTTGTTGTAAAAACAAAACAAAAAAAAACAAAAAAAAAAAGGTTTAATTTTTCTGAGGTGCCCGGGTTGAAAACTGTGTTGTCCCAGTTGTGTATTGGACACAATGTGGGCTGCACGACCGCTGTCTGGGACCTCCTGTTGTGTTTATTTACGGCCTGGTATCACCGCTAGGTACCAGGGCTATTATGTCACGCTGCCTACCTGCTGCCACACTCACACTACTCCTCCATTCCTCCTGCTGATGCTGCTGTCTGTCTGTGTTTCCCACTGCCAGGGTACACAGAATTACCTTCTGCTGCCAGTCTGCCACCAGCTATTACGTCAAACAATAGCTGCACACATAATTACTCCTCCATTCCTCCTGCTGCTGCTGCTGTCTGTCTGTGTTTCCCACTGCCAGGGTACACAGATTTACCTTCTGCTGCCACTCTGCCACCAGCTATTACGTCAAAAAATAGCTATATCTGTGTAATTTGTTGTAAAAACAAAACAAAAAAAACCAAAAAAAAAAAAGGTTTAATTTTTCTGAGGTGCCCGGGTTGAAAACTGTGTTGTCCCAGTTGTGTATTGGACACAATGTGGGCTGCACGACTGCTGTCTGGGACCTCCTGTTGTGTTCATTTACGGCCTGGTATCACCGCTAGGTACCAGGGCTATTATGTCACGCTGCCTACCTGCTGCCACACTCACACTACTCCTCCATTCCTCCTGCTGATGCTGCTGTCTGTCTGTGTTTCCCACTGCCAGGGTACACAGAATTACCTTCTGCTGCCAGTCTGCCACCAGCTATTACGTCAAACAATAGCTGCACACATAATTACTCCTCCATTCCTCCTGCTGCTGCTGCTGTCTGTCTGTGTTTCCCACTGCCAGGGTACACAGATTTACCTTCTGCTGCCACTCTGCCACCAGCTATTACGTCAAAAAATAGCTATATCTGTGTAATTTGTTGTAAAAACAAAACAAAAAAAACAACAAAAAAAAAAGGTTTAATTTTTCTGAGGTGCCCGGGTTGAAAACTGTGTTGTCCCAGTTGTGTATTGGACACAATGTGGGCTGCACGACCGCTGTCTGGGACCTCCTGCCTGCTGTGTTTATTTACAGCCCTGGTATCACCGCTAGGTACCAGGGCTATTATGTCACGCTGCCTGCCTCATTGACTGCCTGCTGCCACACACTCATCCTCCTCCTCCTGCTGCTGAATTTACCTCCTGCTGTCTGTGTGTTTCCACTGCCAGGGAGCACATACAATGGCGCTTCCAACATGCGTGCGCCACCAGCTATTTGTTACGCTCAAAAATAGCTGCATTTCTTTAAAAAAAAAATTGAAAAGAGAAATAAGTGAAGAAGAAGACGATATAGAAGAAGATGCAGAAGATGAAGAAGAAGAAGATGAAGAAGAAGAAGAAGAAGATGAAGATGAAGAAGAAGAAGATGAAGAAGATGAAGAAGATGAAGAAGATGAAGAAGAAGATGAAGAAGATGAAGAAGAAGATGAAGAAGATGAAGAAAATGAAGATGAAGAAGATGAAGAAGATGAAGAAGAAGAAGATGATGAAGAAGAAGATGAAGAAGAAGAAGAAGATGAAGATGAAGAAGAAGAAGATGAAGAAGATGAAGAAGAAGATGAAGAAGATGAAGAAAAGATGAAGAAGATGAAGAAGAAGAAGATGAAGAAGAAGAAGAAGATGAAGAAGATGAAGAAGAAGATGAAGAAGATGAAGAAGATGAAGATGAAGAAGATGAAGAAGATGAAGAAGATGAAGAAGAAGAAGATGAAGAAGATGAAGAAGATGAAGAAGAAGATGAAGAAGATGAAGAAGAAGATGAAGAAGATGAAGAAGATGAAGAAAAAGAAGATGAAGAAGAAGAAGATGATGATGAAGAAGATGAAGAAGATGAAGAAGAAGAAGAAGACAATATAAAAGAAGAAGAAGATATAGAAGAAGATATAGAAGAAGAAGATATAGAAGAAGAAGATATAGAAGAAGAAGATATAGAAGAAGAAGAAGAAGATATAGAAGATAAAGAAGAAGAAGAAGAAGAAGAAGAAGAAGTATATACAGTACTGAACAAAATTCTGGACACAACTTCTCTTTTCACCTTTTTTTTTTTAAAGGAACACCCCCACATAATCACTTGCTGTTGTTACTTGGAAAAAGAGAGGTTTCTTGCATCATTCACCCTCAAAACAAGTGTTGGAAGCTATTTAAGGCCATTTCGAATAGTCAGCTCGAATAATGAGCTCGAATACCGACTCGAATAGTGAGCTCGAATTCCGAGGTCGAATCGAATAGTAAAAATTATTTGACTCGAATATTCGAATTTTAAAAAGGGGTATTTGACCACCACTGCCCTTGGATATCTCTAGTTATCTTAATCATAGGTGGGCTGGCTGCTGTCCCCCTCCTTGTGCGATGATCTTGCATTATATTTCACACTCTTACATTATATTTCACACTTATTAAACTATTCTTGGATATCACTAATGTAGCATAAGGCTTTTACTAAAGCTGTTTTTTGTTACCCCTCAAGTATATCTCTACTTTGTTCAGTTACCTAAGTACCATTATTTTTCTAGGGAAGTTACTGTTCCACAAGCTGATGCCATTTCATGTTTTGGAAATCCTCATCAAGTACTGATGATTAAATGCAAATGTTTGTTTTTTCATAATTTTCATTTAGTTTTTACTGCTATTTGTATCTTGCAAAAATGCATCATCATTTTTTTTTTGTGACACAGACTCACAGACAGAGTTGGACCTGTTTCATACAGGAGGCTGAACCGGGCACTTGTTGGGCAGTCCAGCATTAGTCTACTTTAGGGGACCCAGCAAATCTTCATAGAGAACAGTTCTTCAATCACAGCCAGCAACCTCTACAACATAAAACATTGTGATTTGCTAAATAGCGTGGTTGTAGTTTACTTCCACCTACTGGAAACCTAGCAGTCTGAGAGGCTGCTGTCCACCCAAACACGTTAGCTGAATTTCCCTATGAGGTTTTCTGCTGGGTCCCCAAAGTAAACTAGTGCCATCCAGCCTCCCTGCTTATGGCAATGAGTGCCTTATGACTGCAATTTCATGTAGCCAAATGGCAGCATTTGTAACTCCCCACCTGCCGTTGTTTGATACATGGTGGTGTTACTTTGCAGCAAACAAAAATTTGATGTGTCATGCTGTGCTCACATGTGGCTCCATGCAGGGCTGCCTCTCCATCATCTGTGCTGAGTCCCAGTAAGCACCTGGCGGCTGCAGGGGAGCAGCTGTCAGAAAGGGATTTCACCGCCATCAGCATTATGTGTGAAAGAGGACTTAACTGTATGCAAGATCAATCCTTCTTGAAAGGAACTTCAAATTAGCAAACAAAAAGTAAGTATTTATGGCAGTTGTTGGTACCAGTCATAAATGATACAGTGATTAAAGGGCCACAATTTAGAAAAATTGTAAAATGTAAAAATGTGCAGTTTTGCACTGGGTTAAAATGTACATTAGCCCCAGAGTAAGATTAGCTATAAATTGCTTTTCTTATATGTTTCTGTCACTTACAGTAGATAGTAAAATTCTGACAGAACTGACAGATGCTCTATCCAACTGCCAAAATAGAGTGGGTGAGGAGGCCGACTAACATCTTTGTAAATATCCTTTCGAGGGAATGCTTTTGTAAAAAAATAAAGTAAATACTGAGAGTCCCTCACGAGGAAATTGGTTAGTCCCAAACCTGTCAGTTCTGTCAGACTTTTACTACATACTGTAATGTTTCCTGTACACTGATATGTCCAAATACTTCTATCAACTCATTTAGATGCATTATCTTAGAGTATTGGATCAATAAACTATACAATACTAAGATTTTGTTTCCCAAAGACCAATGCACTGAACCAAGTCCCATCTCTGAAACTGGTGGTGTAATGTCTTTCGCACCATCTGCTGCTCTGCCTCGAAACATTATTGGTAGGGAACTGAAAAGAGTTCTTTATTGTCAATTTAGCTAAATTTAAGAGGACTAACGAATGTTACCATTCTCATTACACTTCAATAAAAAGGTAATGGTGTGAATATGTTGGAGATTTGCATCGTATATTTTCATTATTGTATTTTAAAATGTTTCATTGAGAAAATCTGCTTCTCCTGGATGGATATGTGGCAGTAAAGCTTCATTTAGCTGACTGAAGACTGGCCACAACCTGCAGGCTGTAAATGAAGCTACATGATATATTTCTCAGTATACACTCAGTTGGGCAATGAAGATGTTACCTGTGTAAGCAGCTGAAATAACTGAGCCCCATCAATATAACAATATAGTTTGGTCAGCAAATTCAAAATTATTCCATCAGCTAATTTTTATGAAATGTCAAGGTAAATTACACTTTTATTGCCCATCTTCAATTCTGTCCTCGGCTGTCCTCGGCTACAATAAAAAGACTAAATAGATGTAATCATGATAACAAAAGCTAACAAGGTCTAATTTTCTCTTCTTTTAGGTTCGGAATCTGTACACTCTCGGGGCAAAAGTGTACTCCGGCAGACCTGGTCACTTGGATAAATATAATATTTATCCTCAATATCTGTTATCAGAAACATTCAAGAATTAATACAGGATACTTGTTTTTATTGGGAAACTGAGAGTTTTAAAGGAACCCCAAAGTGAAAGAATGTGGTGTTGCTGTAGATGTCCTTTTGACTTGCCTGGCTGTTGTGCTGATCTCCCCAGTCTCTGATTTAGAGTGTAGGGATCGGGTGACTTGACCTCACTAAAACTTAATTGCGTGCCCTAAAGCCAGGTACACACTTTCAATTAGGATTTGCCAATCACTGACCAATTTTACCACCTCCATGTGGTATGAGGGTTAACAGACATTGAACACTATGAGTAGATTGTGTAGGTAGACTTTTATACTACATGGAGGTGGTAAAATTGGTCAGTGATTTGACAATCATAATTAAAATTGTGCACCAGCCTGTTACACACAGCCAATTTTGATAGTCCCTTGATTGGTCAATTTTAACCACTTCCATATTGTATGAGAGCTCACCTACACAATCTGTTCCCAATATTTAAAGTCTAATGACCCTCATACTACATGGAGGTGGTCAAATTGGTCAGTGATTGGCCAATCAAAATTGTCTGGTTCTCACATCCAATTTTGATTGGCCAATGATTGGCCAATTGTACCTCTTCCATGTAATATGAACGTTTACTCACACAATCTGTTCATTGTATTCGAAATCTGTTAGCCCTCCTACTACATGGAGGTGGAAAAATTGGTCACTCATTAGCCAATCAACATTGGATGTGTGTACCAGGCTTAAGGGATGAAATCCACCAATCAATGACCAATCAAAATTGGATGTGTGTATCAGGCTTACATATGTGAATCAGAACCTACCGAAGACAAAAATTCACCATCACAGTCCAGATTTGCAAATGGCGTTTGTATTACAGAAAATAAAAATGGCAGGTAAAACATTGCTCTCCTATAAGATTATGTGGCATGATCTTTCTTGAAAACTTTTGGAATTTATTAATCTTTTTTTGTAAAAAAAAAAAAACAGCTATGCACACATACCGGTAATGCAATTTAGTTAAAATAAAAAAAAACAATAAGGCATTGCCGTAATTGTTTTTCCCGCTGTACACCACTATTCTTTGATTCCTTGTAATGTTCCACTGGAAAAAATAAATATTTATATATATATATATATATATATATATATATATATATATATATATATATATATATTTATATATATATATATATATATATATTTATATATATATATATATTCCTCTTTAAGCTAGCCACAGAGCCCCATCTTTTAGGCAGCCATAGAGCACCCCTCTTTTAGGCAGCCAGAGAGCCCCCCCCCCCCCTTTATTTTATTTTTTTAAATTTTTGCATTCTCTAATGCAAAAAATGACTATGGAAACAATGCTCAAAAAATGAAAATTGGAAAAAACGGAAAGTCGGAAATCGGAAAAGTGGGACATTGGAAAAATTAAATATCAGAAATTGAAATTTTGACCATCCCTAGTTCTCTCTTCTCTGCCAATTTGGAATTTTTAAATGTTGATGGTCTAAGTTGACCAACAAGGTAGGGGTCTCACTGGAATGCACCATTGTGGGTTCCTACCTAAAATATGTATTAGTAGCTATGATGATTCAACCCCCCCCCCCCACCCCCCAGAATACCCCAGAATTAGTGCGTCTATCAAAGCCTGTGAACATTTTCTAAAATATCCTCCCATGGGGATTGCCACTCAACACACAAAGGATCTCTTTCTTTACTTAGCCCCTCAACCTAACCTCTCTTCTTAGAACAGAGCAGGCATCCCTTGGCCTAACGATACTACAACAGTTGGTAAAAGATTCCTGTTCCCTTAGATACAGGACAAATGTAATTTCCCTTATGTTTACACATTACTATTATTTTTATTATTATTATTATTATTATTGATTTATAAAGTGCCAACATATTCTGTGATGCTGTACAAAGTAAGAAACAAACATGGAGTACATAATAACAGACAATGATATACACCAATATAGAAAATACAGAGTTGGTGCAATACAAAATCATGACAAAGTACAGCATCGGTAATAACAGTAACAGAATTAATATGAATAAATATGTAACAAAATCCAAAACACAAAAGGGTGAGAGAGCCCTGCTCTTGCGAGCTTACAATCTCAAGGAATAGGGGGGAAACAAGAGGTGGGTTAGAATTAAAATATTCATACCTAGACTCAATGTGTTTTAGGCTATCTAGTAGGAGGTACAACTGGCCTAAGGTGAAATGGTCTAAGGTAAAGTATATTCTTGATGGAAAAAGTGAGTCATATCTTTATGGTATAAGCTGCTTCTATCAGATCTTAAATAAGTTATAACTCAGATACAGTAATACATGGGTGAAAAATTTCCAAATAAACCATTATGTCTCACAACTACTTAAAACAACACACAAGCTGCTTAACCACTTCACCACTGAGGGGTTTTACCCCTTGAGCACCAGAGCAATTTTCACCTTTCAGCACTCTTTCCATTCATTCGTCTATAACTTTATCATTACTTATCACAATGAAATGAACTATATCTTTTTTGCCACCAATTAGGCTTTCTTTAGGTGGGACATTATGCCAAGAATTATTTTATTCTAAATATGTTTTAATGGGAAATGAGGAAAAATGTGGGGAAAAATGCATTATTTTTCAGTTTTCGGCCATTATAGTTTTTAAATAATGCATGCTACTGTAATTAAAACCCATGAAATGTATTTGCCCATTTATCCCGGTTATAAAACCGTTTAAATTATGTCCCTATCACAATGTTTGGCGCCAATATTTTATTTGGAAATAAAGGTGCATTTTTTTCAGTTTTGCGTCCATCCCTAATTACAAGCCCATAGTTTATAAAGTAACAGTGTTGTACCCTCCTGACATAAACATTTAAAAAGTTCAGTCCCTAAGGTAACTATTTATGTATTTTTTTTAATTGAAAATGTTTTACTTTTTTTTTTAATTACAAAAAAAAAATGGGGAGTGTGGGAGGTAATAAGTTAATTTTTTGTGTACAGGGAGTGCAGAATTATTAGGCAAATTAGTATTTTGACCACATCATCCTCCTTATGCATGTTGTCTTACTCCAAGCTGTATAGGCTCGAAAGCCTACTACCAATTAAGCATATTAGGTGATGTGCATCTCTGTAATGAGAAGGGGTGTGGTCTAATGACATCAACACCCTATATAAGGTGTGCATAATTATTAGGCAACTTCCTTTCCTTTGGCAAAATGGGTCAAAAGAAGGACTTGACGGGCTCAGAAAAGTAAAAAATAGTGAGATATCTTGCAGAGGGATGCAGCACTCTTAAAATTGCAAAGCTTCTGAAGCGTGATCATCGAGCAATCAAGCGTTTTTATTCAAAATAGTCAACAGGGTCGCAAGAAGCGTGTGGAAAAACCAAGGCGCAAAATAACTGCCCATGAACTGAGAAAAGTCAAGCGTGCAGGTGCCAAGATGCCACTTGCCACCAGTTTGGCCATATTTCAGAGCTGCAACATCACTGGAGTGCCCAAAAGGACAAGGTGTGCAATACTCAGAGACATGGCTAAGGTAAGAAAGGGTGAAAGACGACCACCACTGAACAAGACACACAAGCTGAAACGTCAAGACTGGGCCGAGAAATATCTCAAGACTGATTTTTCTAAGGCTTTATGGACTGATGAAATGAGAGTGAGTCTTGATGGGCCAGACGGATGGGCCCGTGGCTGGATTGGTAAAGGGCAGAGAACTCCAGTCCGACTCAGACGCCAGCAAGGTGGAGGTGGAGTACTGGTTTGGGCTGGTATCATCAAAGATGAGCTTGTGGGACCTTTTCGGGTTGAGGATGGAGTCAAGCTCAACTCCCAGTCCTACTGCCAGTTTCTGGAAGACAACTTCTTCAAGCAGTGGTACAGGAAGAAGTCTGCATCCTTCAAGAAAAACATGACTTTCATGCAGGACAATGCTCCATCACACGCGTCCAAGTACTTCACAGCGTGGCTGGCAAGAAAGGGTATAAAAGAAGAAAAACGAATGACATGGCCTCCTTGTTCACCAGATCTGAACCCCATTGAGAACTTGTGGTCCATCATAAAATGTGACATTTACAAGGAGGGAAAACAGTACACCTCTCTGAACAGTGTCTGGGAGGCTGTGGTTGCTGCTGCACTCAATGTTGATGGTGAACAGATCAAAACACTGACAGAATCCATGGATGGCAGGCTTTTGAGTGTCCTTGCAAAGAAAGGTGGCTATATTGGTCACTGATTTGTTTTTGTTTTGTTTTTGAATGTCAGAAATGTATATTTGTGAATGTTGAGATGTTATATTGGTTTCACTGGTAAAAATAAATAATTGAAATGGGTATATATTTGTTTTTTGTTAAGTTGCCTAATAATTATGCACAGTAATAGTCACCTGCACACACAGATATCCCCCTAAAATAGCTAAAACTAAAAACTACTTTCAAAAATATTCAGCTTTGATATTAATGAGTTTTTTGGGTTCATTGAGAACATGGTTGTTGTTCAATAATAAAATTATTCCTCAAAAATACAACTTGCCTAATAAATCTGCACTCCCTGTATAAGTAATGATTTGTATGTGAAAAACCCTTTAGGGTGTAGTTTTACTATTTGGCCACAAACTTTTTGTTTAATGCGACCTCCAAGCATCCTTCCGGACGCTTGGAGGAAGTACTAGGAGGATGGGTACGTTTTTTTTTTCACAATGATCGCGCTGCTTAGCGAAAAAGCAGCGGATCATTGCGGGGCTCAGATCAACGAACGGGCGGTGTGTTTATGAGCGGGAGTGCGCGCTAGAGCGAGCGGGAGCGCGGGCAGCGGCAGGAGCATGGAAAGTACGGATTTCTCCGTCCCTGGGGGTGAAAGGATGGAAAAAGGGACGGAGAAATTCGTACGGGCGGGGGTAAAGTGGTTAAGTTGTCCAGATTCAACTCCCATTGGAAACAACATCATAAAATGTTAACAAGTTGGTACATTACACCTGGTCAGCTATCAGCCTTTTCCAAATGTGTTTTTCCAGCTTGTTGGAGATGCAAGTTCCATATTGATACTCTCCTTCACATGCTTTGGGATTGTCTGGTAGTTCAGAAGCTATGTTTACAAATAGAGTAATTTCTAAAATCAGTTTTGTATCCTAATTTAAAGCTCTCTCCTGCCCTACCATTAATATTATTCAATCTAGACACACAAGAAAGATCTTTTCAGCCCTTGATCTGTCACATGCTTATGTCTGCAGCTTTACTTATCACCACCTCATGTATGCTGGGCTATCACCTCTGATTAAACCTCTTGCTATCTAATAACGAAGGCCTAAGGGAATAAAGGTAATGTGACAGGAGGTAGTACAGAACCTGTATAGTATGGCCCAATGAAGGTACTTCAATGTATAAATATTAAATAAAATAGCACAAAATGAAAACACCCAAAGAGAACATTCCTGAGGGGAAACATTAACAAACACACACAAAAAACAAAACAAAACCCTGAAGCAATGAACTTGTAACAATAGATGAACCTCCACACAATTTTCTCAGCCACTCGGGGTATATCTTAAAAGAAGCTGCAAAGCAGAAGGAAAGAAGTATGTTCGATATTTCCCAAGTCAAGGTACTAGCCACATAGTGCTGGAACCAAACACTAAGTAAGGAATGTCTTTGTTGTTTTATTTCTTTATTTCTTTTGATCATTTTATTATATGTCAAGACAAGGATTGACTCTGCCAGGGTAATGGTATAGCCAGGTGTTGGGGAGAAAAAAATGTATAAGTGGATTAATTAAGTTTTCCCCTCATGGAACAGTCAACATTTTTATGAAATTGCATAGCTACTGCAGACAGAACCTGAAAGATTATATGTAATAGCATCCTGTCTCTTGTGTAGCAATGACAAATATTATGTAGATTTTTAGCTACAAAAGAGAAACCATTTAAAGTATTCTGACAATACCTATAAGTGCTCCAATTTCCTATTCCTCTATTCTCCATTATTTTGGTACATCACTGAATAAGAATAAGTGTAGTGCCTTATTCAGTAAATAATTTCAGTTAATGAAACTTGTTAAACAATACAAAGAATTGGGAATGTGTATAATAAATAAAAGGATATATAAAGAATATTTCATGCACACAAAAAAAAGAGATTTTGATTTACAAACAATAAAAAAACATGAAATAAAAAAATATGAAAATATGAAAACTGAATGTTGTTCAGAAATTCCATACTATCCTTCAATGAACATATACTGTGACTTTTTCCATTATCACATCTTCAGCAACCTGTTTAAGTAGCTAGGTCACTTGATTAGCAAATTCTAGTGGAGTTGTCTTTATCCAAAATAATATAATTTAAGGAGGTAATGTTCTGCATAATTTATTCCTAATATTCAGACTCAGACTGGAAATCTAGTGGGTCCTGTAATTGCTGGAAGGCTCCTCGATCTAATGGTGGCCATGCATGGTACAATTTTTTCATACAATCTTACCATTTCTATGTAGTATAAGGGTAAATTAAGTGAATATACTGAAAGGATAATTTAGGCAGTTCACTTATATTACATAGAAATGGTAAGATTGTATGAAAAAATTGTACCATGTATGGCCACCATTAGAGTGTTTATGGCCTAAAATGTGCACTTGTGTGCCACTCAAGATCATCCTGTACTTATAAATATGGAGGCTAATTTGGTTTCCGTGGAATTGAAATTTACGCATTTCCGATTGGAAATCGTCATTCGTGTGAACAGGGAGTAGGTGTGTTACATTTGGTCAACACCATAGCTTTCTGATAGTAATTTCATGTACTTACGCATAATTTATTGTATCCTTGGCCAGTTGGTGAACGGCCACTGACTCGGTAGCAAAGATCCGACACCAGTGCACTGGGGAATCCAGCACAGTGAGTGCTCCTGAATATAGAGGGTGTGGTACCAATGGAGGTCGAGGACCTTCCAAAGGAGACAAAAAATGAGACAGGGACACCCAGAGCCCCTGATAGTGTAGCACGTTGAGGGTATGGGACACTCAACAACAGTTTTTAGAATACTCACAAGAATAGGTTGCAAGACCAGCAACCGCAGTGTAATGGTTGGTGAGGTAAGCCCATTCTCACTCGGGTTCTTAAAGGGATACTGTAGGGGGGTCAGGGGAAAATGAGTTGAACTTACCCAGGGCTTCTAATGGTCCCCCACAGACATCCTGTGTTGGCGCAGTCACTCACCGATGCTCCGGCCCCGCCTCCGGATCACTTTTGGAATTTCAGACTTTAAAGTCAGAAAACCACTGCGCCTGCATTGCCGTGTCCTCGATCCCACTGATGTAATCAAGAGCGCACAGCGCAGGCCCAGTATGGTCTGTGTCTGCGCAGTACACTCCTGGTGACATCAGCGGGAGCGAGGACACGGGCATGCAGGTGCAGTGGTTTTCCGACTTTAAAGTCAGAAATTCCAGAAGTGAACTGGAGGCGGGCCGGAGCATCGGTGAGTGGCTGCGCCAACACAGGATGTCTGCGGGGGACCATTAGAAGCCCTGGGTAAGTTCAGCTTATTTTCCCCCGACCCCCCTACAGTATCCCTTTAAGTCTTCGTCAATGTAGGTCGCTCTCCAGGAAAAGAAAAAGGTGTGTAAGGGTTCCAAGGAACCAACATACACAGCCTACACCCGGAGCAGAGGGGGTTGGTGTGGGATATTACTGGGAGGGAGAAGGTGCCCCAAGATGCGATGTGTGGAATAGATAATGTCAGCTGGATAAAACATACATAAATAGGCTTACCTCTAAAAGAAGGGGGTAGCCCCCAAAAAATAATAACATTTTTATAGAAACCAGACAGAGGAAGCACCGCTCTCTGCTTGCAGATTGCTAGTATTGAGACACTTTTGTTATTTGATCTGAGGAAGTGGACTACGATCAGCGAAACGCATTATCATTCAAGTGTCTGATTTCTATTAAAAATGCTATCACTTTTTTGGGGCTACCCCCTTCTTTTAGAGGTAAGCCTATTTATGTATGTTTTATCCAGCTTACATTATCCTGCTCCTGGATATGATCTGTGGCTAGTTTTAAATATATGTGTTAGTTTTTACTACAACTCTTTTGATATGTGTTTGAGAATTGTCCAGGGCTACAATAAATGATGCGTAAGTAGATAGAGTTTTGTATGTTTTACAGCTGACTGGCTCTCCTTATAAAATAATTACACTAAGTGTTTAATTTGGTGTTATCACTCTCATGCTGGTCACTAGAAGTAGAACATGGCACCTCATTGCACAGGACTTACTGAGGCTCTTAAAAAAAAATTGTTGCTCTGTTTGAAGTTGATGAATGTATGTCTTTTTTCAACCCAAATAACTATGCAACTACATAAAGATAGTTTAGACTATAATATAATATCACATACCACCACAAGCATAGCACAGAAAAAAGAAATAGTAAAAGAGCATGCAAATCACTCTGTGCCTTAGATACATTCTTGCTGGATTGCTGAAAATAGTGTATCTTTGTCTTGTCCCTTGTTCTGACATTGCTAAATACTATGCCTATTAAACACACCGTATACTTTTTTCTTTTAGAAAAAAGCTGTAAGTGGGTTATGTCATTGCTCTGAAAGTATTAGTTTTATCTTGAGGTCAGTAAGTTAAAACATGCTGAGAGCGAGAACATTTT
Source organism: Hyperolius riggenbachi (assembly GCF_040937935.1). Taxonomy (NCBI): domain Eukaryota; kingdom Metazoa; phylum Chordata; class Amphibia; order Anura; family Hyperoliidae; genus Hyperolius; species Hyperolius riggenbachi. The sequence continues at coordinate 302,438,881 of NC_090647.1, forward strand.
TATTACTTGTAATGCATCATTTGTGGCATTCTATAGCATCAACAGTAATGTAATGTTTCTTATGTACATCAAATTACACATTTTATAATTTTAGATGTATGTAACATTTTTGTTGAGTATTTGAAACCAATATCTGAAATAAATATTTCTGTTTCTGTGTTGGGTTGGCAATTCATCTGTATGGGCCAACCTGACACAGAAAAAGCTTTAGCTTATTTTTGGAAGAAAAGGAACAAACCTAGACCTATCTCTGAAGTCATGTCAATCACGTCCTGAATAGTACTTAAGAAAATTGTGGCTTCTGCTGTTCCTTGAATTTTTTCCTGTGGGCCAGGAGGGAGTATGGCCAAGTGTAGTTGAGTTTCTGCTCACAAGTCCTTCCAACCAAGAGGCAAAAGGTAAGGGCTAAGCTATCACTGAACCACCCCCTCACAGGGGTCAGTAGAGAAGACTGGATTGGGTGGTGGGGAGCCTGGCTTGAACAGTGCTGTTCTCCAGAGTCTGTGAAGAAAACTCACAGTATGATTAGATTATAAGAAGGAACTGCTGAATTTACATTGGACTGCAGGCAGTGGTGCAGCAAAGGAGTTGTGGGCCCCAGTAAAAGTTTTTCATTGAGCCTCCAAAGAATTTTATACATAATAATTCTTAAGGAACAACAAAACCTGCCATGGTTATTCATAGTATGAGATGTGTAGGTAGGTGATGACAACTATTCAACGCATATATAGAAGTGTTCATTACCAGCATAGCTACATTGAAGAGCTAATACTGTGGTTGAGGGAGGGCCACTAGTGGGCCCCTCAGGTCCAAGGGCCCCAGTGTGGTCTCAACCTCTGCAACCCCTATTGCTACACCACTGATTGCAGGTATTTAGAAAATATAAATTACAAAACAGACATTTTGAGAACCATAGCAAATGGCTGCCTATACTTTTCGCCATTTCTTGGGCTAACTTTGCATAAATACCACCGTTTGCACATAGCACCTCATATGTTCACATATCCCTGATGAAGTCCCTATCAGGGTCAAAATATGTCAGGTGGCATGGGGTGCTTTGAATGGTAGTAATCATAAACAATTTGTTCCCCACCCCCTTCTTGCACCTCTAATACTGTAGATGACCTTGGCAGGTTTTGTTGTGCCATATCAAGTGTTATGTATGGAGTTCTTGGGGGGACCCCAATGTAAAACTCGCACCGGGGCCCCGAGCTCCATAGCTATGCCACTGGGTGCAGTTTACCTGGGACCTAGCAGCTTGAGAGGGGGCTGTCTACCCAATCATGTTAGCAGAATTTTCCTATGAGGTTTCCTGCTGAGTCCTCTAAAGCCAGATCCCTCTGAGAAAAGCACACAGAGTTTAAATCAATAGTTCTCAAAACCACTGAGATGGCTGCTTCACAGACAGCATTGGAAGATTGTGTTTGCTTGTTATGAACATCCTTTTCAATAGCATTTATAGATATTCCTGAAAAATCTACAGAAAATTACCAAGAGTTCTTCATTGTCTTTACTGGTTCACTATATCCAATGTACACTTGTCACTTTGGCTGATTTGGATGACACTTGCTGTTTCAAACAAGTCTCGACAAGCCATTCAGCAAAACTGATAGTCTGTGCGCTCTGTCATGCACATGTTCAGTCCACTCCCTCTTCGGCATGCTCTCTGATGTTCATATATCTTAACTTGTCACACATTGCTGGATGGTGCTCATGTTGTGGTAATTGCATGCATAGATGAATTCTGGTCACGCAGATCCAGGAAATCAGGTCTCACCAAAACTGGGTACCATGTGACCCTATACAAAACTTCATATTTTGAATGTGACTCTCTCTTGTACCAGTACTGTGATTTGCACACGGTTTTGTGTTGTGCATTTTTTCATGGTGTTGACATTTTGCTTGTGAGCAGTGGCATAACTCAAATTCAAATCCCCCCCCAATGTTCACACCCCTTTCCCTGTCTCCCCTTGGTGCCTTCCATGGCCTTGGGGCCCATCTCACAAGGGTCATAAAACAAGTGTTGCCCTCATGATCTTCCCACACAAAAACACCTGATCTGAAGTAAAGTCCCCTGTATCAGAGTAGAGTAAGGTTAGTAGCCAGGTCCCCAAAACAGCTCTGGGTTTCTCCCCTCTAGTTACGCCCCTGCTTGTGAGGGCAAATGGGCAATTATAACGCTCTATAGGTTGTGAGATGTATAGCCCACATAAACAAAACTTATGGAATTATTGTATATGAACTCTGGCAATGGCCATCTGATCTTCAATGTGTGTCATTCAACAAGGAAGCGCAAGTGGTTAATATCCTGAGTAAAAAGTGCAGAAGCACATAGCAATCAGCTAGATTGTAGTTAATGCGGTCTGTAAAAAAATATTTCTGTCTGATATCATTGAGTTTAATACACCCCCTTAAAAATAATGATTTGTTCTGATACCAAAGCCATGTTTATTGCTAACAATAAAACAAAAATGCCTTTTACTTCTAGAGAAAATGTTTTCATTTTCATCAGTGATACCAAACCAGTAATAGGCTCAGTACATCTGAGTTCAGAACTAACATGGAGATTATTAATTATAAGCAAATGCTGGTAAATCGTGTCACTAGAGGAAGCACAATTAATACCGTCTGACATGTTTACAAGCCAACATTGAACTGCCCAATCTCACAGCCGTCTGTAGCGCAGTTGGAAAACAGCAAGCAGGTGGTGCAGAACTGGTAGTTTTCTTAAGCAGAATATAAAAGGGCTGCCTTAACAATACCTTTAGGAACAAGCCAACCAAATTAAAGGGTGTAAAATAAACTGGTTTGAACATTAATTTTGTAAGCCTATGAATCTTTCAATACAGAATAAGGTGAATAATCTTCTTAGAAGTAGATATATTTATATAGCTGTATTGCTTTTCTTTTCTTTTTTCTTTAGCTGATGTTTTGAACGTAATAGTTACCTCTTACCACACATTTATAAAAGATCTGAAGTGAAATGCATTTAATGCACTCACAAAAAAAAGGTAAGGGTGTTTATAGCACATTGAGCAGAACATAAATACTGTGTATGAGAATGGAACTTTCTCCTTTTTACATGCATGCATTACAGCTATATCAATAAAAACCCTTGAAATCATAGCTTGGGGGATATCAAAAGAACAAGAGAGGGCAGCGAGGAAGCCCACGCACCTCATGGGGCTGGAGGAAGCCATAGGTAAGTATAAATACACCAACTGATCACATCTCAGGTACTTTAAATAAGAGAAAAGGAGAAAAACAATGGACCTTGAAGAGTCTGAAGCTAAATAGAAAAAGCTTTTATGGTCAGTTAAAAAAAGTTAAACTATTGTCTCTCAGAACAAACTGTATATTTGGTGCAAAGCCAGTGCAGCTCACCATCCATAGAACACTATACCTTCAGTACATTATAGAGGAGGTAGCACCCTAATGTAGGATTGTCTTTGTGGCAGGGATTAGAACACTTGTCAGGGTAGATTGGGCAAAATACTGTCAAATTCTACAGCAAAACCTACTACCCTCTACCACAAAGTTGTCAGTGGGATGAAGGCTCATATACCATCATGAGAATGAACCAACTCAGCATAAATGACCATGCAATGGCTAAAAAAGAGATGAATGTCCATGTCTGGTTTAGTCGGAGCCCAGACACAAACCCTATCGAAAATCTGTGGAATTACTTTAAATTGTATTCCAGCAATGGTCCCCGTCCAATCTATGTGAGCTTGAACAGTTTTGTGAAGAAGAGTTAGCAAATATTACAGTGTAGATGTGCAGGTCTCAAATTAGACCCTAAGTCAAGTATGAGGGGGAAAAAAGAACTTTGCCAGCAGCAGAAAACCAGTATTAAGAATATGAACTTCTAAATATTTCCATTTGCACATGCCTTCATATACTAATGACATTACTAAATCAACACCCACAGTTGAGGTGCGTACACACCTTTAACTGATAATGTCTGTTGGAGAATGAGCAGGGCTGCACAGATGTGAGTCAGGTGTGTAGGGGAGAGAGAATAGAGCGGCAGGTGCATGAGCAGCGGGGGAAGTGCCATACACACAATGGGTAAGTTGATTCACCGAGTGTATCGCTTGTGAAGCAGTGGTCGGGGATGTTATCTGCCACATCAGCTGACTCAGGGCCGGCCTTAGGTTTCACAGCGCCCTGAGCGAAACCGGATTTTGTTTCCCCCCCCCCCATAAGTAGCATAGTTCTCCCCATATAGGTAGCATAGTTGCCCCCAGTGTAGGTAGTATAGTTGCCCCATATAGGTAGCATATCTGCTACCTATAGTGTAGCTAGTACAGTTTATCCCAGTGTAGCTAGTACAGTTTATCCCAGTGTAGTAGCATGGTTGCCCCCAGTGTAGGTAGTTTGCCCCAGTGTAGGTAGTTTTCCCCCAGTGTAAGTTGTATTCCCCCAGTGTAGGTAGTTTGCCCCCCAGTGTAGGTAGTATGCCCCCAGTGTAGGTAGTTTGCCCCCAGTGTAGGTAGTTTTCCCCCAGTGTAGGTAATTTGCCCGCAGTATGCCCCCAGTGTAGGTAGTTTGCCCCAGTGTAGGTAGTATGCCCCCAGTGTAGGTAGTTTGCCCCCAGTGTAGGTAGTTTGCTCCCAGTGTAGGTAGTTTGCCACCAGTGTAGGTAGTTTGCCCCCAGTATGCCCCCAGTGTAGGTAGTGTGCCCCCAGTGTAAGTAGTATGCCCCCAGTGTAGGTAGTTTGCCCCCAGTGTAGGTAGTTTGCCCCCAGTGTAGGCAGTTTTCTCCCAATGTAAGTAGTTTGCCACCAGTGTAGGTAGTTTGCCACCAGTGTAGGTAGTTTGCCATCAGTATGCCCCCAGTGTAGGTAGTTTGCCCCCAGTGTAGGTAGTTTGCCACCAGTGTAGGTAGTTTGCCCCCAGTATGCCCCCAGTGTAGGTAGTATGCCCCCAGTATAGGTAGTTTTCCCCCAGTATGCCCCCAGTGTAGGTAGTTTGCCCCCAGTGTAGGTAGTTTGCTCCCAGTGTAGGTAGTTTGCTCCCAGTGAAGGTAATTTGCCACCAGTGTAAGTAGTTTGCCCCAGGCAACCCCCTCCCCTTTATGTGGCAGCGGGCCGGGCAGAGACTGACTCACCTGACATCCGGCTCCAGCGCCGACGTCACTCTTCTCTCCCCACCTCCGCTCCATCTGTAGTTAGAGCAGACTACAAGAAAATGGCCGCCGTTTGTCTGCATTTGTGGACATCGGCGGCCATTTTCTTGTAGTCCTTCTCTAAATATAGGTGGAGAGGACACAGGGAGACAGCGGGGCGGCAAGGGGCGACAGGGCGCATGCGCCCTTGAGAGCATGGTGCCCTGAGTGATGGCACAGATCGCTCATAATAAAGGCCGGCCCTGAGCTGACTTTAGTAATGCGTGTGTATGGGGCTTTAGTTGTGCCTTTTATAGGTCTCTTGATGTTTTGAGATTGTGTGCTCTGTTGTTTTATCACTGCTTCTTCCTTACTATAAAGAACTTAAAGCATGCCTTAACCTCCCTGGTGGTCTATTAGGAACCGCCAGGGGGCAGCACAACACTATTTTTTAAAAAACATTTTATATCATGTAGCAAGCCGTATGGCTCGCTACATGATAGCCGCTGTACAGCGGCATCCCCCTGCCTGCTTCGATCGCCTCCGGCGATCTTTGATCAGGAAATCCCATTCAAAGAACAGGATTTCCTGAAGGGCTTCCCCCGTCGGCATGGCGATGGGGCGGGAAGACGTCACCAACGTCATGGATGTCGTGACGTCTAAGGGAGTCCCGATCCACCCCTCAGCGCTGCCTGGCACTGATTGGCCAGGCAGTGCACGGGGTCTGGGGGGGGGGGGGGGGGCGGCGCAGCGAGGCAAACAGCGGCAATCGAGCGCGGAGCGGCGGCAATCGGAATGCACACGCAGCTAGAAAAGTGCTAGCTGCGTGTTGCAAAAAAAAAAGTAAGTAAATCGTTCCAGCAGGGCCTGAGAAATCCTTCTGCGCGGCATAGCTCGAGCTGAGCTCGGGCTTACTGCCAGGGAGGTTAAATGGCATGTGACATGATGAGATAAACATTGACACATATAGTACTAGCCCTACTACTAAGAGATTATCTGAAGTTTGTTTCTGCTTTCCAGTACAGCAATAGTCAAAGCTTGTCAAATTCAGTCCATTTTCTTGAAAAGTAATATCCTGTAAACTTTTCTTTTGAGTTTTCTCCAAGTAGATACAATCAAACTTGACAAATAAAATACACTGGTATGAAAATACTCAAAATTTGATATTACTTTTTTACCTCATTTTTAGTACTTTTTCAGTTGCTAAGTGCTGACAATGTATTATTTGGATGAGATGAAAATTATCTCCTGGGAGAAAACTCAGGAGAAAAAGTATATTGGATCATGGTCATGAGCCCATATGCAATTAACTTTTTCTTCTGTTGTTTTTTTTCTTTCATGGTGATATTTTCATACCTTATCAATAAAATGCTTTTTAAGACACCAGCAAGCAAGCCAATACTCAAAATAATGTTGGCAATACTTTTTACCTACGTGTTTGTGCTTTTTTAACTGCAGAGTGCTGAAAAGCTATTTTAAACAAGTTTAAAAATTATCTCCAAGGAGAAAACTCCAGAGAAACAGTTAATTGCATATGGGCCACTATCTCATAAGTTTATTTTCACTTCAGATTCACTTCAAGAATAAAATATAAGTGCAGAAAAAAAAGAAAAATAATAATAGCAGTGAACATCAACCACCACCCAAAATCTCTTTTTTATTCAATCTATTTCAGATAATGGCATACTTTAAGGGTATATTTAATGCCACATGCAAGAAATTTATTGCAGTAGAATTTATTGCTCGCATATATAATTAATCGTCAAGAACTCGGAAGGATTCCAGTAAGCAGCACATTTGTGGCTTTCAGTTGTCATGTGACAAGATACAACACACATCTCCTGTTTATAGATGATGCACAGAACCCATTTCGGTTGAATAGGAAGACGCCTTCTCACATCCTGCTGAGCTGTCCCAAAGAGTTACAACGTTAGCAAATGGTGTCTGTGATCACATATTAATCCCTCCATGAGAAATGCTCATTCACTGCTTGTCCTTACATCCTTCTCTCGACAACAAACACTAATTTTTCAACTGCAGAGAGGCACAGCCAAAAGGTACCTTGGCACTTTTCAGTTATCATTTAAGAGATTTATTGAGTAGAACTTCTTTAATGTAGCTCTCAAAGCTCACAGCTTAAGTGCCAAGCTGTATTGTATTTGCACAATCAGCCTATAATAAATGCTTGACTATTGTCTTGTGTTTTTGGCTCCTGCTGTGTTTTCTGATGAGAAAGGAAATCCTTCATTTATCTATGCTTCATGTTCAGCTCTGGCAGCTCTGGATAAAATTTCCATGCAGTAACACCGAAGAGCTGTTTGTAGTAGGCCACACAGGACAGAATAAAAAGTTATGGTCACTGCAGTTTTACTAACTCAGCCTACAAATGAATTAGCATTTTATCTGCAAAGTACAGCATTTTATCTGTAAGTCACAGTAATAGTAATGCAGTCTAGATGTATGAGGGTAAAATCATTGTGCTATCGCGGGCCTTTATATGGCGCTACACACTGAGGCATGCAGTTTAGTGTCAGATGGAGACATGAAGTAATGTTATGGTAAGTGAAGAGAACAGACATTTGTCCCTTGGGCTACTCTTGTTTTCATGAATCAGTAGACAAGACTTTATTATAAAGATCCACTGAATGTCTTCTGGATCCCTTGCTGTTTTCCTGACTTATTAGGTAGTCACTCTGCAGCACACTCTAGGACGTCTGATTTTCCATGATGGATTATGAGGTATAAACATATGTTCCAGATATGAACATAACTTATGACTAACAATTGCGGTTCATTATTTTCTCATATGATGCAGATTAAATACCATTTGGCCACGTGTGTGACCACTAGCACCTATTTACCTGCCACTGCTGAAGCCAATCTATTATTATGATGATTATTATTATATGACACAGGTGATGGCTGCAGTGATTGCCAGAAAAAAGTATTTAACCACCTGGCTCCCCCAGGACCTCCTAATGCGGATTGGAGTCAAGTCCAGGGGTGGAGATTAGCGGGGATTGTGCATCCCTGCTGACTGATGGAGCAGAGCTCTGAGATCAGCCCCTTCCCCTGCAAAGTCAACCAACCTGTATGACTGTCAACACAAGGCAAATCTTGCGAGAAAATTGGAAAATGGTCCCCTGCGCAAAAACACCCCTTTCCCAATATTGAGCAATAGAGATGGCTCGATCCTCCGATTTTACGTTCGCAAACATCGAACGCGAACTTCCGCAAAAGTTTGCGTTTGCGCGAACCATGCGAACCGCAATAGACTTCAATGGGCAGGCAAACTTTCATAACTACAAACACTAATTCTGGCCACAAAAGTGATGAAAAAGATGTTTCAAGGGGTCTAACACCTGGAGGGGGGCATGGCGGAGTGGGATACATGCCAAAAGTCCCAGGGAAAATTAAGGATTTGATGCACAGCAGGGTTTTAAGGGCAGAAATCACATTGCATTGTTAAATTGGAGGCATAAAAAGCTTTAAAACATCTTGTCTGTGTATACATCAATCAGGTAGTGTAATATGGGAACTGCTTCACACTGACAGACCAAACTCACTGTGTAACGCACCGCAAACAGCTGTTTTGTGTATTGATGGCTGTGCTGGACTGGTGCGCACCATGGCGAGAGTGCAGGTGATGGGGGTCTGTCCACAATGAAGCAATGACCTTATTATCTTGGGTCAGGTCTGCCCCCCAACACACTCATATAGCAGGTCATTGCTTCATTGTGATACGCAAGCCCCTTCGCTGTGGCAAGGTAACGATCATGAAGGGGAATTGACACTTTTACATGCCTTTTGTTTTGTTATTGCAGCAGCAGTGCAGCCAGAAAAATTAGGCAGGCATGTACACGCACCAGAAAAATTATTATAGTGGCCGCTGCTAGCAGCGACCTTAAAAATCCAGGAATCCACCTGGAGTCCTGGACCCTGTTGGTGGTGGCGGAGAAGGCAGTCAAGCGGCCTGGAGGCAGAGATGCTGTGTGGAGACCGACTTAGTCTTGGGGCAGGCAGTCACATGGCATGCAGGCAGAGATGCTGTGTGTGGGGACTGACTTAGTCTTCAGGCAGGCCTGACCGTGCTTTGCAGACCAGGCATCTGTGGTCAGATGGACCCTTGATCCAATGCTGTGTGCCAGAGATGACACCACTTGCCTTTCAACATCACGGTACAGTTTGGGTACTGCCTTTTTTGAGAAATAATTGAGGCCTGGTATCTTCCACTGCGGTGTGTGGCTTTGCTTTTGTGTGCTGCTTTTCCTCAGGTGGTCATCCCATTGCAGTTGTGCTTTTTCATCATGTGCCTTTGTAAGGCAGTTGTCCCTATTTGGGTCTTGGTGTTTCCACGGCTCAATTTTCGGTGTCAGAGAGTACAGATGGTATCGCTCTCATCTGAGGCAGACACACAAAAAAAATTCCACACCGCTGAGCCCTGGGATGATGGCACTTTGGTGCTGGCTGCCGACTGAGTGTTAAGTGGGGTGCCAGAATCAGAGCAGGAGGAGGAAAATATATCATGCTTCTGTGTGGAAGCTGAGGAAGATTAGGTGTTCGGTGTTAAATAGTCAACTACGACCTGACAATATTAGGGGTTAATGGCAGTGCCTTCTTCTGAACATTGTACTTTGGTCGAGGGCCGCAGAAAATCACGATAGCACGACCTCGAACAGACCTGTCGGGTGTCCTGCCTCTGGCTCTGCCTCTGCCTGTTGTTTTGTCCATATTGGGGGGGATGAAGTGAAAGGTATGCACTGACTTGACTAATACAATGTGCAGTCACATAGGTGCAGTAAAAGGTATGCAGTGACTGCTGGTATAACAATGTGCAATCACACAGGTGCAGTGAAAGGTATGCAGTGACTGCTGGTAGAACATTGTGCAGTCACACAGGTGCAGTGAAAGGTATGCAGTGACTGCTGGTATAACAATGTGCAGTCACACAGGTGCAGTGAAAGGTATGCAGTGACAGCTGGTATAACAATGTGCAGTCACACAGGTGCAATGAAAGGTATGCAGTGACTGCTGGTAGAACAATGTGCAGTCACATAGGTGCAGTGAAAATGGATGCACTGACTGCTGGTATAACAATGTGCAGTCACACAGGTGCAATTAAAGGTTGCAGTGACTGCTGGTAGAACAATGTGCAGTCACACAGGTGCAGTGAAAGGTTGCAGTGACTGCTGGTAGAACAATATGCAGTCACACAGGTGCAGTGAAAATGGATGCACTGACTGCTGGTATATAAAACAGCATGCGGTCACACAGATGCAGTGAATGGTATGCAGGGACTGGTATATAAAACAGAGTGCACCCACACAGATGCAGTGAAAAGGTATGCAGTGACTGGTATTATAATATAATGTGCAGTAGTCACACTAGGCACTGAATGTGCTGAGCCTGGCACAGTATAGCAATTAGCAAGGGCCAGCTGTGACAGACAGGGCTGTACATACAGCTGTACATACAGTGTCAGTGGGCCACACACAAAAAAAACACATCACAAGAACATTAGCTCTCAAAAGAGCTCCTTTGGTGTGCTTTTCATCAACAAATATCAGCAAGGAGCAAGCTAACAGACCTCCCAACTATCGCTTTCCCTATCTCTTCAATGTCTCTCCCTTCTCTCACTAATACAGCAGCATACAGTGAGAAAATGGCCGCAACGCTACATGCTGAAGCCAGCCTAGAGTGTACCATTATGATATATCCAAGAGAAAAATGAGCTTGCTTAGGGATTTGTAGGATGTCAAAAGCCAACTCACATACATTGGCCAGGTATCGAACCCAGGCCTACCGCTTGGTAGGCTGCTATCCTAACCATTATTGGAAATGGATACAACTGCGTTAGTTGGCTTAGGCCCCCTCGCCTCAGAGCTGCAATTTTGTGGCAATGAGAATAAAGTTGGGTGACCAAATTTCATCTCAATGCCCCAAATCATGGCATTTATAATTGGTGTGAAGATGCTGATGGCCACAGTTGTTCTATGACCCTAATAAAATGGGCCCTCAGGCTATGAAGGTCACAAGGGACTAGGCAAGGGAAGGAATGTGAACACAGGGGGCTATCAAAGTTTTGCTAAGGGGCTCCATAAATTGTAATTATGCCACTGAGGAGGAACCAAACCAAGGAACCAATACCAGTGCGAGATGTAGTAACATTAGTTAAAAAACTCCACCATGCTCAACTCCTATTTTTCTGAGCTAATTAGGTGGGTCAGATGGACGATAGCTGTTCACCGTCCATTAGACTGTCTACTGAATAAATTGTTGTACCAGCATCAATCATCACATCTTTATGCATAATTCTATTTTTTTTTTTAGTTTTATGCCATGTTAACTTAGCACAACTGCTCATTTCAAGCTGCCCCAAATGTGTCTTGAATTGTTTTGGATGTTCCCTTGTATAAAGCAGCTGCAGAAAGGTTATACTCTCCCTCCAGGGGCCACTATTCTTAAGCAAAGTACACAGTGGAAATGGTTATTGTTGTAACAGTAACAATGTTATCCTAGCACTACTCATCTGTAACAATAAAAGAATGATAATCAGTCCTCATTTCAACAAATATAGAACCTGAAAGCATACCATTATATAATGGACATGGGAAATTATTATAGACTAGAGATTAACTCTTTCAAGTATTCTTTTTCTCATTATTATTTTATACGGACATAAATGGGAAAAAAGAATAGATTTGCATAAATATATTGATCTAAAAATGATCAAAATGTATTGATTTCTCACAAAATATAGCAGTATAAAATATACTGCTATATTTTGAATGCAATTACAATTATACAATTTCAGGTGTCCTTTTATTCATACACTGTGCATTTATCTCCAGTTTGTCTCATAGTCCCTTTTATATATGAAAATAGTTTATTACAGTTTATATTTACAGTTTATATTTGTGAGAAATTAATACATTTTGATAATTTTAGATTAATATAGTTATGCATATCTTTTCTATGTTTCCCATAAATGTCTATATACAATTAGTTCTATATGCCTTAGGTCTTTGGAAAATACCCCCAAAACTTTTTGAACTTTAATTTACCCTATTCTGTATCTTTATTTATAATGTAAACTGATTTTACCTGTTTCTTACTTTTCTGAATGCCAGCTTATTTTGTAATGTCCATACAGTGATGCATGTAACACTTCAGGCAAAGGCAGGACAGGGAAAATCATGTTCTAAAGAATTTCTAGCACTGAAGGGGAACAAAGCAGAAAAACACATCTAGTATGCAGAATATTTGTGCTCGACAGTAGAAAGCCATTTTCTCTCTTCAGGTTCAGAAAACAATTTTATTTTAAACAACAAAAGGAAAAGGAATGTTGACTGATTCAGAGTCCTATCTGAATAAATATCAGGACTTCAGCTTGCATACAATTACACCATACTGCTTCCAATTAAAGTAAATGTATTATGATTTTTTTTCCCTTGTTTATCAATTAGGCTGAGAATTAAACTTAGAATTAATTTAATTTAAGCTCCACATGATCATTTGATTGGCATGTTTTATAATTAGAACAGATCTTGTTTTACTTTTGTGCGATATATGAAAAAACTCCATCGGGAAACAATTATATAATATTTAATTAAATTTGACTGTTGTAATGTCACAGACTGGTTCACTACTACTGTAAAGCAATACGATTTATCACTTACAAAACTACCCAGTTGGTCCAGAAGTTGAAGCAAGTAAATAAATACTATTTTTCACAATCAATATGCAATTTAAAGGTATTAACCTCCTTAGCGGTATGCCTGACACTGTGTCCGATATATACTGTCCCCAGGAGTCCCCCCGTATACTTTTTAGAGCTTGCATAGCTGTAATAGCTTCAGCTAGCACTAGGCTAGCTAGCAGTGGTGGCCGGCATCCCCCAATTACTTTTGATCCCCCTGATCGCCTGCTAAATACATTACCCCCCTGGATCTAGCGATCACGCAGCCTCCCTGTACATCTCCGGTCCTCTCTATGGGGAGGGTCGGGTCTGCGCATGACATCATGATGTCGCCGATGTCATGACGTCATGTTCGATCCTCCCCATAGAGGAAAGCGGAGCTGTCCAGGGAGGCTGCGCTGATCGTTGGATCAAGGCTGGGTAATGCATTTAGCAGGCGATCGGGGGGATCAAAAGTAATCGGGGGATGCCGGCCACCACTGCTAGCTAGCCTAGTGCTAGCTAAAGCTAGTATAACTATGCAATCTCTAAGAATTATACTGGGGGACTCTCGGCTGCAAACCCTCCTGAGCGGCGTAACGCTCAGGAGGTTAAAGAACCTGATTATCTCTGTTTTTAATTATCTATAACACTTTTTTTCTGATCTTCCTAAACTTTTAGTATAATTTAAAAGTTATCCTAAGTAAACAGTTATTGAATACTGATTTGATTAACCACTTCCGGACAGAGTGGATTGAAATCTATACCTTGCTTTGATGCTCTAATACCTGGCAGGGTGTAGATTTCACATCACCGCTGCCGTGCAGTCTCACCGCTTTAATCGTTTCTGCCAATTTTGCTGCTGTCTCCCCACTGTGGCTCACTCGCCCTGCTGTCTCTATGATGGCAGAGCCCTGTGAGCAGGTCAGGAGCTGATTTCATTGGCTCCTGACCCTGTCATCAATGGAAGCAACTCCTATTGGCTTGCATTGATGGACAGGGTCAGGAGCTAATGAAAGCGACTCCTGACTGGCTCACCGAGATCTGCCATGATAGAGACGGCAGAGTGGGTGGCCTGAGGCTCTGGGTGTGCGGCATTGATGGCGGTAGCAGCAGGTATATGTGGCGATTCATCGGTATTCATTGGTATGTGGCAGTTTCTGGTAACAGTAGTCTCTGATTCTTAAGAGGGCAGAGATTGCTGGTACTTAAGTGGTTAAAGGGAACCCGAGGTATGAGTGATATGGAGGCAGACGTATGCATTTCCTTTTTGAACAATACCAGTTGCCTAGCAATCCTCCTGATCCTGTGTCTCTAATACTTCTAGCCAAGCATATACAGAACAAGCATACACAGATCAGGTACTCTGACTCAGCTGACCAGGTTTTACTGGTTTAACCATATGCTTGGTCAGGGTTTTGACTCAGACACTGCATATGCCAGAAGATCAACAGGACTGCCAGGCAACCGGCATTGTTTACAAGGAAATAAATATGGAAGCTTCCATATTCCTCTCATCTCGGGTTCCCTTTACATAAGGGAAAACCACTTACGGTACTCATATTACACATGTGAAAATGTAATTGCCCTGTAAAATACAATACTTAGTTGTGCTACCTCTAGCAGCAGAAACTGCAATCAAACCCTCATTGGAAAGGTAAACAATCTTTGGTACATTCTTTTTTATAGAATTGTTTGAACTCATTCATACCTGAAGGATTTTTAGCACTTAACTGCCCATTTAGGGTCTCACCGCCACATCACTATGGGGCTTCAGTCAAGACTTTAACTAGGTGAATTCCCCCCCAAATCATCATGTTTTCACAGGTAGGCTTGTTCTTGTGCTTCAGAACTTTATCATTCAAGTCAACTGCAGGGTTGCTCGCCAGAGATTGCACATTCAAATTTACAGATTTATAGATTTTCATGATTGCAGAACTCTAATTCGAATTCAAAGAGCAATACTGCTCCCGAATTCAAAGTCGAATGTACCAGAATAGTCACTCTCGAATTTGGCCGTGATCATGGGTATTGACACGTGATCACGAATTCGGCTTCGGTATCCTGGGATGACGTCATTGGGCCAATCAAAAGGCCCCCAGCCGGGGCCCTAGCAACCAATCAGAGGAGGGGAGCCTGGCCCTCCCCTCCTCTATATAAGGTGGTGGCCATCTTCGGGAGCGCATCCTTGCTTGTGACTCTGCGGTACTGAGAGCATCTCCAGTGCTGCTGCGTGTCTTAGCAAGTGCTTTTCACTTTGTAAACACAGCGTTTTACCAGTCCTAAACACATTCTGAACACATTTATTGTACTCATTTATACATAGTTAGTGATTTGATTGTTATAGTTTAGTCAGCTAGTGTAGTGTATATAGTGGGATGCAAAGTATTCGGCCCCCTTGAAGTTTTCCACATTTTGCCATATTGCTGCCACAAACATGAATCAATTTTATTGGAATTCCACATGAAAGACCAACACAAAGTGGTGTACACATGAGAAGTGGAACGAAAATCATACGTGATTCCAAACATGTTTTACAAATAAATAACTGCAAAGTGGGGTGTGCATAATTATTTGGCTCCCTTTGATCTGAGTGCAGTCAGTTGCCTATAGACATTGCCTGATGAGTGCTAATGACTAAATAGAGTGCACCTGTGTGTAATCTAATGTCAGTACAAATACAGCTGCTCTGTGAGGGCCTCAGAGCAACAACACCGTGAAGTCCAAAGAACACACAAGACAGGTCCAAGACAGGTCAGGGATCAAGTTATTGAGAAATTTAAAGCAGGCTTAGGCTACAAAAAGATTTCCAAAGACTTGAACATCCCAAGGAGCACTGTTCAAGCGATCATTCAGAAATGGAAGGAGTATGGAACAACTGTAAACCTACCAAGACAAGGCCATCCACATAAACTCACAGGCCGAACGAGGAGAGCGCTGATCAGAAATGCAGTCAAGAGGTCCATGGTGACTCTGGACGAGCTGCAGAGATCTACAGCTCAGGTGGGAGACTCTGTCCATAGGACAACTATTAGTTTAGTCATGCACTGTACAAAGTTGGCCTTTATGGAAGAGTGGCAAGAAGAAAGGCATTGTTAACAGAAAAAGTGTAGAGAAACCAAGAGCCCAATATAGTGTAGTATGTTAAGCATAAATGAAGTAAAGGTTATCGTGAGAAAATTATACTCACAAACTTGGGTTACCACAGAGGCAACCACTGTATAGGCAGGTGAGGAGATTAGACCTGTCCTCACTCAGGGATAAGAAGTCGCTCTCTGTAGATGCGAAAGGGGGTAGATCACCCCTCCACCAGGGGTGGACACGGTATAGCAGTAGGAGAACAGAGGCGCCAGCAGGATAAAAGTGGATAAAAACTTTAAAATTTGCTGGGAGGAAGTGGTGGACTTACCTCCATAAAGCAGACACGAAAGACTGTCTGAATAGTAGTCACATTTATTAATTAGTACCCCAAAACAGTGCAACGCGTTTCGCAGGCCCAGCCCGCTTCATCAGGCAATAAACATGGGGACAAGACAGAATTTCAGCAATAGCCAGTGTAGCGCCTCAGTGAAGGTGCTACACTGGCTATTGCTGAAATTCTGTCTTGTCCCCATGTTTATTGCCTGATGAAGCGGGCTGGGCCTGCGAAACGCATTGCACTGTTTTGGGGTACTAATTAATAAATGTGACTACTATTCAGACAGTCTTTCGTGTCTGCTTTATGGAGGTAAGTCCACCACTTCCTCCCAGCAAATTTTAAAGTTTTTATCCACTTTTATCCAGCTGGCGCCTCTGTTCTCCTACTGCTATTGTTAACAGAAAGCATAAGAAGTCCCGTTTGCAGTTTTCCACAAGCCATGTGGGGGACACAGCAACCATGTGGAAGAACAGAAAATGGAACTTTTTGGCCAAAATGCAAAACACTATGTGTGGCAGAAAACTAACACTGCACATCACTCTGAACACACTATCCCCACTGTCAAATATGGTGGTGGCAGCATCATGCTCGGGGGGGTGCATCTCTTCAGCAGGGACAGGGAAGCTGGTCAGAGTTGATGGGAAGATGGATGGAGCCAAATACAGGGCAAACTTGGAAGAAAACCTCTTTCAGACTGCAAAAGACTTGAGACTGGGGCGGAGGTTCACCTTCCAGCAGGACAACGACCCTAAGCATAAAGCCAAGGCAACAATGGAATGGTTTAAACAGTGCTGGTCGTAATGGAAAAAGCTACGCTTACGGATCATTACGCGTAATTTTACGCTATTACGCATTACGAAATTACGCTTACGGCATAGACATTCAATTTCGGTACATGTCTGTAATTACGCATTGCCCTTACGCAATTACGCGTAAGAATACCGTAATTCGGGTTGTTACGTTATAGGCTTACGCGTAAATTCCTACTAGCAATTAATGCGTAAGGTCATGCTGCCAAGCGGAAAAGTTGACGCATGGATCAATGTTAGGCAGCCGCCGACTTTAAGGGTTAATAGCAAAGCCCCCTTAAGTGCTAAGAGCCTCAAATTTGGAGAATATATTAAGGAGATCAGAAGGAATAAGAGGAAAAAATTTTTTTTCAAAAAGACCTTATAGTTTTTGAGAAAATCGATGTTAAAGTTTCAAAGGAAAAATATATACATTTAAAAACCCGCCGACATTAACGGTTAATAGCAAAGCCTGCTTAAAATTTAGAAACACCAAATTCACAGGGTATATTAAGGGGATCAGTGGGAATAAGAGGAAAAAAAATGTTTTCAAAAAGACCTTATAGTTTTTGAGAAAATCGATTTTTAAGTTTCAAGGGCAAAAATGTCTTTTAAATGCGGAAAATGTCAGGTTTTTTTGCACAGGTAACAATAGTGTTTTATTTTCATAGATTCCCCCAAGTGGGAAGAGTTTTACTTACTTCGTTCTGAGTGTGGGAAATATTGAAAAAAAAACGACGTGGGGTCCCCCCTCCCAGACCTCTTTAACCCCTTGTCCCCCATGCAGACTGGGATAGCCAGAATGCGGAGCACTGGCCGCGTGGGGCTCCGCACCCTGACTATACCAGCCCGCATGGTCCATGGATTGGGGGGTCTCGGAAGGGGAGGGGCAGCCAAGCTTTCCCCTCCCCCTCTGAGCCCTTGTCCAATCCAAGGACAAGGGGCTCTTCTCCACCTCCGATTTCCTGGGGGCGGGGTTCATGGTGGCATCCCACACTCAGAACGAAGTAAGTAAAACTCTTCCCACTTGGGGGAATCTATGAAAATAAAACACTATTGTTACCTGTGCAAAAAAAACTGACATTTTCCGCATTTAAAAGACATTTTTGCCCTTGAAACTTAAAAATCGATTTTCTCAAAAACTATAAGGTCTTTTTGAAAAAAAAATTTTTCCTCTTATTCCCACTGATCCCCTTAATATACCCTGTGAATTTGGTGTTTCTAAATTTTAAGCAGGCTTTGCTATTAACCGTTAATGTCGGCGGGTTTTTAAATGTATATATTTTTCCTTTGAAACTTTAACATCGATTTTCTCAAAAACTATAAGGTCTTTTTGAAAAAAAATGTTTTCCTCTTATTCCTTCTGATCTCCTTAATATATTCTCCAAATTTGAGGCTCTTAGCACTTAAGGGGGCTTTGCTATTAACCCTTAAATTCGGCGGCTTTTTTATATTATACGGGAGCGTAATATTACGCGATTACGGCAGACTGTGTAATTTCAATGGGAGTTTACTGTCTTACGCGTAATTTGTTACGCGTAAAAACGTAACCCACGGTCTACGCGTAATTAATTACGCGTAATACCGTAACCTTACACGTAACGCTTACGGTGCATTTGTAGTGAATTACGATGCGTAATTACGCTAATGCGTAATTTCGGCCCAGCACTGGGTTTAAAACAAAACATATCTATGTGTTAGAAAGGCCCAGTCAAAGTCCAGATCTAAATCCAATCGGGAATCTGTGGCAAGATCTGAAAACTGCTGTTCACAAACGCTGTCCATCTAATCTGACTGAGCTGGAGCTGTTTTGCAAAGAAGAATGGGCAAGGATTTCAGTCTCTAGATGTGCAAAGCTGGTAGAGACATACCCTAAAAGACTGGCAGCTGTAATTGCAGCAAAAGGTGGTTCTACAAAGTATTGACTCAGGGGGCCGAATAATTACGCACACCCCACTTTGCAGTTATTTATTTGTAAAAAATGTTTGGAATGATGTATGATTTTCGAACCACTTCTCACATGTACACCACTTTGTATTGGTCTATCACGTGGAATTCCATTAAAATTGATGCATGTTTGTGGCAGTAATGTGTATAAGCACCCTCCAGAACACAGCACATACATATACATCTCAAAGCACCACACCCATCTTCAAGACCCCACCCACTTGGTCACATGACCATGGAGTCCAGTGATAGTCCAAATTAACCCTTTCGGGTAAGTCCATCATTCCTTACTGGGCACTACACTCAAGGGTTAATTTGGACAATCACTGGACTCCATGGTCATGTGACCAAGTGGGTGGGGTCTTGAAGATGGGTGTGGTGCTTTGAGATGTATATGTATGTGCTGTGTTCTGGAGGGTGCTTATACACCTGAGGAAAAGGGAAACCCTGAAACATGTCGTGTTAAGCTACTTTATTAAACGCAAGTTTAATTCACCAGTGGAGTGCCTCCTTCATATCTTTGTTCTGGAAATCGGTTGTGGAAGTGGTGACCCACAGAGGGATTGTGCACCGGTGGACCAGGCTGTTAGACCTGGGAGTGGGGTTGACTGGGAACCTTTCGTTGTTGGACTGTTTTTCACCACCCAGAACAACACCCGTTACTCAATGGAAAACAGCAGGAGCATTGAAGCTACCAATGCAGATGTCCTACCAGCTGACCCACTACAGTTTGCAGTGACTTTTGCCTATAATGATGATGATGTTACTCGTATCCTCAGCCAAATAGAGTGTGCTTCATTGGAAGCAGAAGCTGGAGTTGTTGATTTGGGAGCCCAGAAAGAGTTGTTCGAGTTGAAAAAACAAGTTTTAAGCTATACCTTGCATCAGTCCTTTCTGGCAGAATACATAAAAAATAAACGCATACCAAGGGGCTGCCTACCGCATAAGCTTGAGGTCAACCCTCTTGAGAGATGACCAAATTTTTATCACCAGGTTTTTTGAAATCCTAAATAAGGGGAGCCTGGATGTTATGCTTTTGACAGTTGAACGTTTACAAGTCAAACTCACTGGCTTAAAGAAACAGATCAGTGACCTGGAGCATAAGATCAAAGATACCTTGTCTGAGGACGAGTACGAGACCCTATGTGAGCAGCAACAGGAGACACTTGATGAGGCTCGGCATACCATCTTGCAGAGAAAGCAGGGGAAAATCAGTACGCAGAGGATTACCGCCTGAATAGAGTCTATACGTGGAAAGCGGAGCGGCGCAGTCGGCGCTATCCCCAGCAGCCGGCGGAAGGAGCTGGCCCGACAGGAAGTGCGTCAGGAGATGCACCTGGAGGCGCAGGCAATCCAAGACAGCGTCCCCGCAAACCCCGACAAAGGCGGAAGCCTTGGAAACAGCCACACGGAGGAATACCCGTTGCGGGAAGCGGAGGTAGTACCGGAGGGTACAGCAGCTCAGCGTCAGAGGGATTGGACCAAGACAAGCAGAATTTTCATGGGGAGCACAATCCTGCGGATACAGGTGGACCAAGCGGCCAAGGAGGGGCAGGAAAAGGAGTAGGCGTACGGAAACCTCGCCGCAATCCGCGAGCCCCATTACCTGGGGACCAGTACCCGCACAGGGACACAGTGGGGAACAGATAGAGGTAAGCACCTTGGTGGTCAATATCTCTAGCTATGCTTTAACGACAGAGGAACAGTCTGTTCTGGATAAAGGTTTGGGTTTTATACCTGTCTTTGATCACAAGTTTTTTTATTTGGAAATTGAGTTTGAGAGATTCATCAGGACATTGCAGCTAAAGATGTGTTTCAAGGATTCTAGTGAGAGTAGGGGATATAATCCCTTGAGAAAAAAGAGCACATGGACCCCTGATTTGACCTGTCCTGCTTTACAGATGTTCAAGAAACTGGTATTTGCTGATGTCCAAAAACAATGGGAAGGTCGGAAAAATAATGTTAAGCCCAATTTGACTTTATTAGAGAAAAAGGCTTTACAGTCCCTTAGGAATAACAATGAGATCATGGTAATTAAAGCAGATA
This sequence comes from Hyperolius riggenbachi, assembly GCF_040937935.1. NCBI lineage: Eukaryota > Metazoa > Chordata > Amphibia > Anura > Hyperoliidae > Hyperolius > Hyperolius riggenbachi. Next base: position 302,459,868 of record NC_090647.1, read on the forward strand.
AAGGAGGGGCTACAGTTGTGATGGACAAAGTACAATACATGAATGAAGCGCAATGACAATTGCAAATCGCAGGGCATTATAAAAAATGTAGGAGTGATCCCACTTGGGTGATTAAATCTAAGGTAGATCACATGATAACTGATGCTTTACTTTTGGGCCTTATTGATAAGGGTACTGCTGACTTTCTGGAGGTAGCTCACCCACAAGTTCCATTACTGTATTTATTACCGAAAATACATAAAAGTATGGTGAGCCCTCCAGGACGTCCAATAGTATCCGCTATCGGCTCTATTATGTACCCTCTGTCAAAATATGTTGATTCCAATCTACAAGAATTGGTAAGAGGGATTCCTGAATGCTTGAAAGATACTACAGATCTGCTTCAGAGGTTGTCAGAGGTTCCATTGAAGGATGAGAAACTGTGGTTAGCGACATTAGATGTCCAAAGTTTATTCACCTCAATCCCTCATGAGGAGGGAATGAGGTATATGGAGGAACTATTATTAGAAACCTCAATGGAACATCGGTTTATCTATTTCCTGTTAGATTGTTTAGAGATGGTGCTGAATAACAATTACTTTAAGTTTGAGAATGATTTTTACTTGCAGAGACAGGGCACGAGTATGGGGTCCCCGGTGGCCCCATCGTTTGCTAATTTATTCATGCACAAATTGGAAAGGGTAATGTTTGCTAACAATGTGAAATTCTGCTCTAAAATTGTCAGCTATTACAGGTTTGTGGACGACATATTGATCCTCTGGAAAGGAGGACGTGAGGAGTTGGATTTGATGGTGGATGAAGCTAATGCGGTACATCCTACCATCAAGTTTACCATGGAGTGCTCAGATAGTGTCATTCACTACCTAGATGTGGCCATCACAGTGACAGAGAGGGGCTTACAAACCGATCTGTATACTAAGCCCACAGGTCGGAACAATCTACTCAGAGTGGACAGTTTCCAAAATAAAAACATGATTAAAGCAATCCCCAAAGGCCAATTCTTACGTGCGAGGCGAATAGCCTCTACCGAACAAGGGTATGGTGTAGCATCTGACACCTTGGTAAAGAAATTTAAAGCCAAGGGTTATGATCCCCGGTTATTGGACAAGGTAAAAGTGGAAGTAGGAAGTATTACAAGGTCCTCCCTGTTAGACAAACAGTTGAAGAGGGACGCAAGTTCCAAACGCATACCGTTTGTACAAACCTACTGCAGGCAATCTAGCCTGGTGAGAGATGTTGTAAGTAGGTATTGGCCGGTTCTTTAGCAGGACCCCAATTTCGGAATGTTGTTTAATGAACTTCCGTTGTTTTCGTATAAGGGGAAAGACGATCAGGAACTTGGTGAGCAAAGTAGATTTATCTACCAGGTGTGTGGAGATGATTAAGCTGACCAGGAAACGGGGTACATTTCCGTGCATGGGCTGCAATTGCTGTGGATCAATTATAAAGGGGGAGCATGTAATGCACCCACATACGGGAACTAAAATCGGGATCCGGTTGATGTATACGTGTAATAGTTGTTTTGTAGCCTATGCACTGAAATGTCCCTGCGGATTGATGTATGTCGGAAAAACAACTAGAGAGGTTAAAACTAGAATACAAGAACACAGGGGCTCAATTAGAGGATATGATCCATCTAAACCTGAGAGTCACACCCCGGTAGGCAGACATTTTTTTACCTCAAGACATGGGGTGTCACAGCTCAGGTGGATGGTCCTAGATCATGTACCACCACTGAGTAGAGGAGGGGATAGAGACAGGTTGTTGTTACAAAGAGAAGCAAAATGGATGAGAAAGCTTGATTGTATAACCCCTCGAGGGTTAAACGATATGTTTAGTTTAAAATGTTTTCTATAATTAACACTGTCATTCTCTCCCCTCTAGGCTTTGATGCCATGTCATCGGTTGGTGGGTGGTGGAGAGAGGGAGCAAACGTATCCCTGGGGCAGTGAGTTTAAAACTGTAGTGGCTAAGCTGTATGTATTCTATGTATATCCATGTTTGGATTGCAAAATGTTTGCTTAAACTATGTTTACTAGGTGTGTTTAGTGGGTAGACACCTTGAGTGTAGTGCCCAGTAAGGAATGATGGACTTACCCGAAAGGGTTAATTTGGACTATCACTGGACTCCATGGTCATGTGACCAAGTGGGTGGGGTCTTGAAGATGGGTGTGGTGCTTTGAGATGTATATGTATGTGCTGTGTTCTGGAGGGTGCTTATACACCTGAGGAAAGGGGAAACCCTGAAACATGTCGTGTTAAGCTACTTTATTAAAACGCAAGTTTAATTCACCAGTGGAGTGCCTCCTTCATATCTTTGTTCTGGAAATCGGTTGTGGAACTGGTGACCCACAGAGGGATTGTGCACCGGTGGACCAGGCTGTTAGACCTGGGAGTGGGGTTGACTGGGAACCTTTTGTTGTGGCAGTAATGTGACAAAATGTAGAAAACTTCAAGGGGGCCGAATACATTTGCAACCCACTGTATACACTGTATACTGTGCTAGGCTAGTGTTAGGTCTGTGTGCAGGCTAGGCCTGCTAGCCTAGGTAGCCTTAGCCTACTACTAGCTTAGGTAGGTTAGGGATTATAGTTAGTTGTGTACTAGTACTAGTTTACTTAATTTGTACTGTTAGTCTGTGAGTTTATTAACTTCAGTACTGTGTTACTGTACAGGCCAGCATCTGTTGTGATCTGTGACTGGCTGCGTGTCATCTGCCTGACCCTATTGATTGCGTCCATGTGTGACAGACTTTTATTGCCACTCACTGTCTGTCACATGAGTTAGTTATCGACTAATACACTACTAGTTGGGGTTATAGTTAGTTGTTACCTACGTACTAGTTTACTTAATTTGTACTGCTATTGCTACAGTCTGTGAGTTTATTTAGTGCCGCAGGCTTCACTACTACTGTGTAATAGTTACTTCACAGGCCACTAGGCCAGGCCAGCATCTGTTGTGATCTGTGACAGTCATCTGCCCGACCCTATTGATTGCATGCGTGTGTGACAGACTTTTATTGTCACTGTCTGTCACATGCGTTAGTTATCGACTACTACACTACTACTAGGGATTATAGTTAGTTGTTACCTACGTACCAGTTTACTTAATTTGTACTGCTAGTCTGTGAGTTTATTTAGTGCCACAGGCTTCACTACTACTGTGTAATAGTTACTTCACAGGCCAGTGGCCACTAGGCCAGGCCAGCATCTGTTGTGATCTGTGACTGTCATCTGCCCGACCCTATTGATTGCGTCCATGTGTGACAGACTTTTATTTGTCACTGTCTGACTGTCACACGAGTTAGTTATCGACTACTACACTACTACTAGGGGTTATAGTTAGTTGTTACCTACGTACTAGTTTACTTAATTTGTACTGCTATAGCCTGTGAGTTTATTTAGTGCCACAGGCTTTACTACTACTGTGTAATAGTTACTTTACAGACCACTAGGCCAGACCAGCATCTGTTGTGATCTGTGACTGTCATCTGCCTGACCTTATTGATTGCGTCCGTGTGTGACAGACTTTTGTTACTGTCTGTCACACGAGTTAGTTATCGACTACTGTAGACTACACTACTGTTAGCACTACTACTATTAAAAAAAAAAAAAAAAACCTTTCTTTTTTTTTGTCACTCACCACCACCAACCCAGACTCTTTATTTAAGTTTACATCCTTTCTCGCCCTATATATATATATATATATATATATATATATATATATATATATATATATTGTTTTTCTTATTGTGTTTGTATAGTTGTGGAGGAGGGAGCAGATGCCATGGGTCGGCGCCCCCAGCCCATTGCGGAGAGTCAGGCACAGGCTGTCGTGGAAAGGATGGCGGAGCAGCAAGCCACCATTTCCAGCCAGACCTCCAGCACCAGCGAGACCAGTGCCACCACTCCCAGCACTCCGGTCCATAGCAGGCCTCCACCACCGCTTAAGGTCACGTCGACCCCAGCGACCAGCCTGCCCTCACTGAGCTCGCTCTTCACCCCAGGGACCACGAGCGTTTTGAGGGATGTTGTGAAGAAGAAGAAGAAGAACCAGGTGGCAGTGAAGAAGAAGATGATAAAGATGATGGTGATGAGAAAGAAGATGGTAAAACAGAAAAAGAAGATGGTGAAGAAAAAGATAGAGAGAAGAAAAAGAAGAAGGTGAAGATGGTGAAGAATAATAAACAAGAAATGCAGGAAAAAAGTTTTCCATCAATTTTTTTTTTAATTACACCTATTTAATTGTGATTTACCTTTAAAAAAATAAATTTGCTTCAAGGCCATCCGAATTTGTGATCACGACTATTACCCGAATTAAATTACCGATCACGACTCGAATTCAAATTCGAATCGAATTCTATGGTCGTGATTACGGGTGAAACCAAATTTGACCCGGACCCGAATCTGAATGTATTCAAATCGAATTTGGGTACATTCGAGCATGCCTGGTCAACTGTACTCAAGTTTCACAGACAAATTAATCAACATTCTCTGTAAGAACCTTCTGTTACAAAGTTAAAATCCTCCTTCCCTCAGTAAGGGCCCCATTCACACTTAAAAGCTCAAAACGGTAGCGCTTAGCGGTGTGATTTCACCATGATTAGCGCAGTAAAATCACTGTACACTCTAGAGATTCCTGACGACTGCGAGCCGTGCTTTTATAAGAACTGTACTGTGATTGCTACTGAATTGCGACAAAATGCTGCAGGCAACACTTTTTGCTAAAGCCGTTTATCGCAAAACGCCCACAATTGGCGGCAATCGCAGCTGTGAGATCACTGCCATAGGTTTAATATTGCGCTACCACTTTAAGAAGTGCTAATGCTTTGGTGATTAACGGTAATCACCTGCTAATTGCCCTAGTGTGAATGGGCCCTTATATTAAGTCACCTGTCTTTAAAGGATCATCCCATCGTCATTGCTCTGACACAATCCTGTTTGACCAGACCATCGTTTTTGTTTTTTATTATAGTAAGCTTTTGACTTATTGGTACACAAACTATTATTTCAAAGTTGTGGTGGATCACAACGTTTTGAGGATGAATATTAGATGCAGTTTTATGTTTGTTTCCTTTAGCACTAGTTTCTGCCTCGCAACTTACAGTATATACTATTACTATACAGTATATATCCTATATATGACTATATAAGTGACTTTCTAATTGTGGAATTATAATGAAAGTAAATTAGAGAGGTAAGAGTTGCTTAAATGTTTGTTTGGGATCTCCTGTCACCTCCTGGATGAGTTTTGCGAACAAAGAAACACAAAGAGAGCACCACCAAAGTCCCAATGAATAATGATTAGCAAATGCATAGTCCCCAACAGTCCCGATTTGGGCGGGACTATCCCGGGCTCCGCCCCCTCATCCCGGATCCTGCCCACTCCTCCTTAAGTCCCGTTTTAGCAGATACACTAGGTGCCCTTCGGATATTTACATTGCTCTGCCTCAATCTCCATAACTGCTGTCTCTCTTCCTGCTCTGGAGACAGTCTGATGATCTCACACACACACACACTTGTGGCTTGCTTGAAGCTAATTGGCTGTGTGGACTGACACTGAGCTCCGTCTAGCTCCTCCCCTTTTTTCAGAGACCCAGCAGAGCACATGATGCAGACAGAGAAAGGAAGCAGGAAGCTGAAACCTGCTGGAGGAGGCAAGTCAATCAATGCAGCTGCCTGGCATGGTCCTTGCCACAGTGACTGCAAAGTGCAGGAGAGATCCTGCAGAACGTATTACATCCTGCAGTTCCTTGCTACACAACTGATAAGTGCTCTCACCCTTGCCTCATGTGTGTCCCTCTCAGTATCCCCTCCCTGCCATGCTGTGTGTCCCTCTCCAGTGTCCCCTGCCATGCTGTGTCCCTCTCCAGTGCCCCCTGCAATGCTGTGTGTCCCCATCTCCAGTGTCCCCTCCCTGCCATGCTGTGTGTCCACCACTCCAGTGTCCCCTGCCCTGCGATGCTGTGTGTCCCTCTCCAGTGCCCCCTGCCATGCTGTGTGTCCCCCTCTCCAGTGCCCCCTACCCTGCTGTGAGTCCCCCTCTCCAGTGTCCCCTGCCCTGCCATGCTGTGTGTCCCCATCTCCAGTGTACCTTGCTCTGCTGTGTCTTCGTCTCCAATGTCCCCTGCCATGCTGTGTGTCCCACTTTCCAGTGCCCCCTACCCTGCTGTGAGTCCCCCTCTTCAGTGTCCCCTGCCATGCTGTGTGTACCCCTCTTCAGTGTCCCCTGCCATGCTGTGTGTCCCCCTCTCCAGTGTCCCCTGCCATGCTGTGAGTCCCCCTCTCCAGTGTCCCCTACCCTGCTGTGTCTTCCTCTCCAATGTCCCCTGCCATGCTGTGTGTCCCCCTCTCCAGTGTCCCCTGCCCTGCTGTGTCTTCCTCTCCAGTGTCCCCTGCCCTGCTGTGTGTCCCCCTCTCCAGTGTCCCCTGCCATGCTGTGTGTCCCCCTCTCCCATATCTCCCAACTGTCCCTCTTTGGGAGACCTGTCGCTCTTTCCTCCTCATTTGTCCCTCTCACAGAACTGATGAACAGACCTACTGAAAAATGTGTTAAATTGACTCTAAACTTTATACTCATCCTTTAAACTCATATATTTCTTATTTCCATGTGTTATGAAGGAAAATGAACCAGGATAGAAAGGACCAGTGTAGTTTAAATTATAAAATGACATACTTTTCTTATGAACTCTTTATGGAATGCGGGACTAGGGGTGTGATGGGGGCGTGATTAGGGGTGTGGCAGGGGTGTGGCTTAAGTGTCCCTCTTTCTCATCTCAAAATGTTGGGAGGTATGGCAAATGTGCTTTTGGAAACAATATTATGCAGCAAATAAAATAACCAGATGTATGCACCAGAAAGAAACAAGTTCAAATTCTAACATCAAGAAAAGTTGAGGGCAAGGGCTGTAAAGAAGTGTTGTGAGTTCTGTGCAATAAACTATGATGGGTGATAAGGTACCGCATATGACTGAAAAAATACAAAGAACAAAGTACAACTAATATACCAAGGATTGCTGGCCAACTGATGGTAAAAAGGAGAGATCAGGAGTCTGGACAACTACATCAATCGTAAATAATGAAAACGTGCCATAGTGTGAAAATTCATATTGATTGCAATAGTGCGAAAATTCATACAGCATTCACCTAAAAAATAAGCAAAAATTGAAAAGTTCAAATATTTATCCACTATGGAAAGGGAAATGTTCATGAAAAAGAAAAAAGGGGCCTTGCACATCACTTAAAACTTCACTTTTAATAGATCCAGGTAAAAGGCATACATTACATCTCCATTTGAAGTGGAAAGAGAGGCACAGGCAGTATAGGGAGGTCAACAGCCGTTTCGCGCCGGTTATGTGTAGTGGCGCATCATCAGGACAACCACCCCCTATGTCATCTCCCCTTAAATAAGTATAGGTATAACACTCACCCTATGAGAGCAGCCACCATCAATCAGCCCTGGGTGTGCCACAGGTGCATGGAACGCACGCCAACAGCACCGCCGTGTCACTTATAACTTCCTTGCCGTGGAGCGCATACCCGGAAGAAGACGTCACGTCCGTACGGCGTCTAAAATGACTCACAACATCGGGTCAATGCGTCAGGTATGACGCTTCACGTCCTAGCATGCGTATCCCAAAGGGGAAGAGAAAAACTCCCCACCAGAGGGCAGCAAAGGGCCGTTTAACCATACACCCAAATACATGTAGCCACCCAGGCTACAAAGTCAGTCACTCTGCTGCCATCTAGTGAACCAATATATAATTGCATCCAAAAAAAACATCAATATGGCAGCAGATAGACTCCCATTCTAATATAGATGGCAGATGCTCACAGATTACACCAGTGTCCAAGAAATTATAAATAAAAGTCTCCAAAGACCACATAGAGTTACTAAAGCCAGTCCATCTCCCTGGGGAGGGGGAGAAAAGAAAATTGAAAGAGAAAAGCTATTTCACAGTTGTATGTATATATATAAATTGAGTACTCACCCCCCACATGAGATGGACCGGACAACAGGACCCAAGGTGATTCTGTTTGGGCAACAAACCATTAAAATAGAAAACTTTTGAAGAGAAACAACAAAAGCAGGATACTAATAACAATTAAAAACAAGAAATTTCTCAGATAAATACGGCCAAATTATTCCTTTCATTAAGGCCTAAAGGTCCAACTGCATCGAAGTAAGAGATCCAGTAGCTCTCCCTCTGCAAAAGCCTACAATGCCAATCACCCCCTCTTTTGTCATGCCCCACTTGTTCTAAACCTAGGAATCTCAGTTTGGTCACATCACTATTATGGACCTCCCGCATGTGTTGTATAACCCTAGGGCAACCCTCTCCGCTGTGGACTGACCTGCAATGTGCCTGGTATCTATCCTTAAGCATATTCGTGGTTTCTCCCACGTAAATATGCCTACAAGGACATACAAGTGCATAGACCAGGCCTCTGGTGCGACAGTTAATGAACTGTTTTATCTTGCACGTCCGCCCAAAGCGGGTAAAGATATCACCCAATTCAATAAAATTACAGCAGGAACACCTTTGGCATCTGAAATTTCCTTTGGGACGATTGGAACCTAACCAACATGAAGTTTGTGGGCTAGTGAATTCACTGTGTGAAAGTTTATCCTTTAGATTTGGAACTTGTTTATAAGAAATACAAGGATATAGGGTACTTCTCGATTTTAACATTTTATCCTGTTGGATAATCCACCAATTTTTTCTAATCGTTTGTTGAATACACTGAAACATAGGAGAATATGTGAAATGCATAAAAAATCTCTCTTGTGAAGCAGAGCCACTGGGCCTCTTAGTATGTGTTAACAGTGAAGTTCTATCTCTAGAGGCAGCCCTAGAAAATGCCCGTTGAATATCTTGTAATTGGTACCCTCTTTGCTGCAACCTTTGTCCTAGATCATCTGACTGTTCTAGAAAATCTTCCCAACAACTGGCGTTTCTACGTAGCCTCAGAAACTGCCCATAGGGGACCCCCCTAAGGGCTGAGGTAGGATGGTAGCTTTTTGCACTAAGTAAGGAGTTGACAGCCATCTTTTTCCTATAAGTTTTAGTCAATATCACCCCCTCCTGTAATTTGATATCCAAATCTAGAAAGTCCAGTTGTTGGTCGCCCCAGGTATAGGTAAAGGACATGTTGACATCATTGGACCCAATATAATCCATAAACAATATAAATTCCTCTTGTGGCCCATCCCATATGATCAAAATATCATCTATATAGCGGATCCAGAGTTTTATCCGATCCAGGAACCCATTCCTCGATGAATAAATATAGTCCGCCTCCCAGCGGCCCATAAAGAGGCCGGCATAGGTGGGGGCCACAGGGCTCCCCATTGCCATGCCGACCTCCTGATGGTACCACTGTCGGTCAAAGAGGAATGAGTTCCTGGTTAGGACAAACTCCAGACCCGCCATGACGAACCACTGCAAGGGCTCATCATTGATAATTTCAGGGACAAAAGATTCAATAGCTCTTAAACCATCTGGATGGCAAATTCTACTATAGAGGGAAACCACATCTATAGAGGCTAGATGGTACCCAGATTGCCACTCAAAGGTGCCTAAGACATTTAATACCTCTGTGGTGTCACCTACATAAGATGGCAAGGATCTAAGCAGGGGTCTCAATTGAAAATCAACAAATTGGGACAGTGCCTCTGTCAGTGATCCAATTGCAGAGACAATCGGGCGGCCCGGTGGGTTATTCAAAGTTTTGTGTATCTTTGGAATACAGTACCACACCGGGCTGCGGGGGAACGGAGGAAGCAACTTGTTTGCCCCAGTTCTATCTAGAGCACCATCCTCAACTCCCTTTTGTAACAATTTCTTTAACTCCCTAGTGTATTGTGCAGTTGGATCTACAGGCAATTTTGAATACGTAGACCTATCATCCAACTGTCGCAGACATTCCTCCTTATATTGGTCGGTTGCTAATATAACCACCCCTCCCCCCTTGTCAGCCTCCTTTATAGTGAGATCAGTCCTAGATTGTAACCATCTTAGGGCCTCCAACTCTTGACGTGACAGATTTGAAGCATCCCTAGGGTAAATTAATGCTTTGCAGTCCTCCAGAACCTTAGAGTAAAACAATTCCACTGAACCACCCGGTATGGTCGGAGGATTAAAGACTGATCTGTTTCCTATGTTAAAGGGGAGTCTGCGATCTATCTCTACTGTATTGGGGGTATGGGCTCCTGAGAGTTCACAAAGATCTCTTAATGTTTCACGCTCCCAGTGATGTTCAGAAGTACCGACTAGCAGAGGTACGGTTCTAAAATCAATGTCCTGCGATTGATTTGGCAGTCTCTCCTTATTGGCAAAAAACCTATGCAAAGACAATTTTCTCGTATTCAAAAAGAGTTCCTGTTCAAACCTCACGAAATCAAAATCCAACGTCAGGCAAAAATTTAGGCCTTTGTTCAAGAGGGAATACACTGCATCACTTAATTCGACCCCTGACTTTTATTTCTTCCGGTTTCTCTCTGACCGTCTCGGTTGTGGTTTGGTCCACGAGACCTGTTTCAGAATGCTCTTGTGATTTACGTTTGCCTCTCCTGACCTTCCTCTTTCTAAAGGGGCCTCATCCTCTGAGGATGATCCCAAGTGTTTCAAAGAGGCATGTGAACTATTAGGTGAGCTATCAGGTGAAGATCTTCCCAAACTGTTTCCAGAGGGATTCCGTCTCCTCCTCCCCTTATTTCTCTTATTGGGGCTCCAGTAAGATCTTTCCTTTTTCCAGGAGAAGACCTGATGCTGTTCATAGTCCACCCGGTCTCGGGCAAATTTTGTGTTTTTATCCTTTTTAATCTGTTCCTGAATCGGGGTCAATCGTAATTCGAACCTGGTGATTAATAGATTTAAACTATCCTCATCGGTAAGGGCCACTATCGATTTCTTAATATTTTCCATCTCATCCAAAATCTCTTGATAGTCAATTTCATTCTCCTCAATCACCAAGTCCTGGTATAGCAGTACACATTTGTCAAAAAAGGCATCACACTTAGTCTTTGCAGAGGGGCGGACCCTTGACTGAGATAAATGTTTATAAAAGCGTATCCCTCGTGGGGCTCTCCCTACTGCCTTACATTTTTTTAAGGTAACTATAGTCCAATATTTACGTACCTCTCTTTCCATTAAATTATACAATCTGCTCTCATAGCTCTTCAGCTCCTGAGGGTGAGGAGTGGGGACAGTACTAGTATCTTTATCCTCTTCTAAGAAAGAGTCCACATCCTTTCGTCCCTCTCTGAAAGCAGACATTGCCATGGTAAAGCAACCCTGAGAGGGCACACAGGGTCCGTGCAACAGAGCAGAAAGCAAGTAGACACAATCTGTCAAACCAATAACATAGATATAGCTCCGTGCACAGGAGTAGCTTTAAAGTTTAAACATGGAGTGCAAAAGGCCAGTTGATTTGCAGCAGTTCATGAAAAAGAAAAAAGGGGCCTTGCACATCACTTAAAACTTCACTTTTAATAGATCCAGGTAAAAGGCATACATTACATCTCCATTTGAAGTGGAAAGAGAGGTACAGGCAGTATAGGGAGGTCGACAGCCGTTTCGCGCCGGTTATGTGTAGTGGCGCATCATCAGGACAACCACCCCCTATGTCATCTCCCCTTAAATAAGTATAGGTATAACACTCACCCTATGAGAGCAGCCACCATCAATCAGCCCTGGGTGTGCCACAGGTGCATGGAACGCACGCCAACAGCACCGCCGTGTCACTTATAACTTCCTTGCCGTGGAGCGCATACCCGGAAGAAGACGTCACGTCCGTACGGCGTCTAAAATGACTCACAACATCGGGTCAATGCGTCAGGTATGACGCTTCACGTCCTAGCATGCGTATCCCAAAGGGGAAGAGAAAAACTCCCCACCAGAGGGCAGCAAAGGGCCGTTTAACCATACACCCAAATACATGTAGCCACCCAGGCTACAAAGTCAGTCACTCTGCTGCCATCTAGTGAACCAATATATAATTGCATCCAAAATAAACATCAATATGGCAGCAGATAGACTCCCATTCTAATATAGATGGCAGATGCTCACAGATTACACCAGTGTCCAAGAAATTATAAATAAAAGTCTCCAAAGACCACATAGAGTTACTAAAGCCAGTTCATCTCCCTGGGGAGGGGGAGAAAAGAAAATTGAATGGAAAGGGAAATGCATACACTATATTCAAGAAATTAAGAAATATGCAATACAATAATCCAGAGACATGTAAAACATACAACTTATTACATAAAGAGCAACAATATTTCATACAGGTTTTGTAAAGTGCATAAATCACTCCCTTATAAAACAAGAAAAAAAAACCAAGACAAAATCATATCCACTGAGTTGACATCTATGAAACAATGGAGCAGGAAGTGAATCTATTCTAAAGAGCTAGTGCTACAGGGAAAAAGCCAGTACACAGAAACAGCCATATACAGTAACCTCATGATAAGGAAGCACCATTGAATAAGTAACAATTCGGCCAGCATAAAAATGAGCTACTATGGGTGAGCAGTATAAGAAGCACCAGAACCGCATGAAGCCACCCTCAGTTCGACCATCTCTGGCTACATGAAGGGTTTTACTAATTTCTTTATACTAGTTTTTTCATGTTGCATCAATACTGCACCACCTAAGGGAGCTATATAAATCCATACATTTACACCAATCACTGCTATTTAAACCCTACAGGCACCATCATTTTTGTTTATCTCTGGCTTTTAGGTTTGAAAGGTGAAAGCTATCAGAAGTAACTAAACTCCTGGCTGTCCAAATTAAGGAAAACAAAGATGCTGACAAGCCAAAGCTCCCTGGACAAGCAATGCCATAATTCATCACTAGCTTGACAATGTATTTGGCCCACTATAGCAATGTATATTGAACAGAGTTTTTTTTATATAAACATGTTCACTTGTTAGATGCTTTTAAAAGGAACCAGGCAAAAAAACTGCAGCCAAGGAGTAGGGATGGTCGTAGTCAGCCAACTTCGCTACGCTGGAACTACGTGTATTTTTACGCAAATACGCTTCACAATCTACGGCTATGTAATCAGAAACTTCACTACGTTTGCATTCCGGAGACTACGTGTTAAAATACGCAAGCTTCACGTAGTGCGAAGCGTAGTTGATGCGACCGCTTATGCCCTTATGCGGAAAAATTTCCGCAATAATCTTCAACCTATTTGCAAATATAAACTAATATAAGCGTACATTCCACCTTCCAATGCGGAATTGTATGCGTATAAAAGGGCAATAATATTTCTGCACATGCGCAATGATCCATATAGATGCAGTTACCGCACACGTAGTTGACTTCGTAATACATACGTCAACTACGCGTAGCGGGCGAAGCTTCGCATAGCGGGACTACGACTACGCGGAAATGCGTACGTGTAGTTCTTAAACTTCGCCTAAGAACTACGATGCGTAGTTGCATACTACGACGCGTAGATCCGCGCTGGCGTAGTTTACGAGCAACCCTGCCAAGGAGTAAAGATGGCTCAAACTGTTCTGCCGGCGAATAGTTCATGGCGAACAATGAGTGTTCGCGTTCGCCACCTCAGGTGCGTTCAACCCACCCCTATACATTATAATGGAGCCAAACTTTGACCCCTTACCCAAGAGTCAGCAGACACATGGCAGCCAATCAGCTATCACTCCCACCTGGACCCCCCACCCCACCTATCAGAAAGCCAGCACAGAAGCAATTTTGCATTCTGTATTTGGCTTCTGTGCTAGGCAGATCAGGGAGAGTTTGCTGCAGATACGGAAAACATTAGTTAGGCCTGTGTTCTGTGTACCCAGCGGAGTTTCTTGCTGATGCAAAAACAATTCACCATCTACATAACCCCAGAGCCCTTCTAAAGGCTCTGTTTTGATCTTGTGATATTGATTTTCAGTGTGTCCACACAGTGCACTTTAGCTGTTGCAGACAGGTACAGTCAGTGCTTAGTGCTACACTAGTTCACCCTTCTGAGGGCTGTATTTATTTTTCTTGCTATTGTTATATTGCAATCCTGTGCGTCCAGTGCACACCTTAGCTGTTGGAGAGGGGTCTGTTGGTCCTAGTAGTGCACAACCATAACCCAATAATACTTCACCACCACTACTGGCATCTAGTATCCACTACTGCCCCCTGTATAAGACCTCAGTGCACAATCAGTGTTTTTTTGGTCACTTTACTGTCATTGGACTACCTCAGCCAAACCGAAGGGGCTGGAAAACTGCTATCGCCTGCACTCCTGCAAATGTGCTACACACCACTACACAAAGACTGCCACCAAGAGGACTAACATTTATGTCCTGGAGGTGTCAACTAGTAAAACCAATGATTTGCTCAACTGACGTTATCACTAAACTCTTTGCAGTTGTTTTTGTTGAGTTTAATGCTGTGTTTCATCTGTAAGTGTGAACCGGACATAACCCCTATTCTATCCTATAGCTGTGTACACACGTCAGACGTTTTAAAGCACTTAATTCCACAAATTTAGGAATGTAGTGAGATTTCTGCCTTTAAAAGATTAAAAAACGACCGTGCGTCAACTACGTAATTTTTGGTGGGACTTTTGTCATGGATCCCCCTACAGCATGCCATGGTCCAGGTGTTAGGGCCCTTGAAACAACTTTTCCATCACATCATTTTGAGGCCAGAAACAGTCCGTCTAGCTTTTAAAATTGGCCTGCCCACTGAAGTCTATGGCGGTTCACCAGATTTGCCTGTTTACGAACTTTTGCGAAAATTCGTGTTCTAGGATTGCAAACCGAATATTTCATGTTTGCTACATCACTACCAAGGAGATCTTAGGTCCTACTTTAAACTACTTGAGATAGATTGTTCTCTCCTTTTCTGCCCTCCAATACATTCTATCTTCAATTTAACATTTTCGAGAATATGCTGAAATCAGTGTTGGACTGGAAGGTGGAAAAGCTGAAAAAAATCCACTTTCTGGCCAAAAAGCCGTAATGATGTGTTGCTGCTTACAGTGAAGATTTGCTACAGGTTTCTATTGGGAATGATGATAGCATATAGTTTATGCTGCTTGGCCAGCAGGTGGATTTCCTCAGTTTTTCCTCCTCCCAGTCTGACACTGTTTGAAATTGTTGTTTGTACTCACAACTTTACTGTAAAGCGGTCCTGAACTCAGAACTTCCTCTCGGCTCTACATGATACGCAACATCATAATAACCTTCAAAGAAAAACATTTCTTTGTTACTTCTGATACAAATCCTAAAATAAATCTGCAGTGTTTCTACTTCCTGCTTTCATGGAAGCAGACATATTGTTAACATCCTGTGCTTTCAAATGAGCTTATCTGCCATGGCAGTCAGCTGACACAGTTTTAAGATCAAATTATAACTTGTGATAAGAAACAGATAAGGTGAAATTAGACAGGCTGAACTCTCTAAATAGTTACAGGGTGCATTTATCTATGTGTTCCTTCTGTCCTGTGAAAGAATTTAGGTCCACTTTAAGGGGAACATTTAAATAATTTGTGATCTGAAACTATATTTTACAATGAGAGATTGATTTAGAATATTGCTTTCAATTGGACTGTTTTTCTGAATTTCTCACAACTTTTCCCACACATTTCATAAGAAAAGAATCTAACAACACCTTTTTTTCCCAGTTAGCACAACACAATAATCAACATTTTTGTCAAGACAGGGAGACCAATTATAGTACAAGGAAAGAATTAAAGGGGAACTGAAGAGAGAGGTATATAGAGGCTGCCGTGTTAATTTCCTTTTAAACAATACAAGTTGCCTGGCAGCCCTGCTGACCCTCTGCCTCTAATACTATTAGCCATAGCCCCTGAACAAGCATGCAGCAGATCAGGTGTTTCAGACTTTAAAGTCAGATTTGACAAAACTAGCTGCATGCTTGTTTCTGGTGTTATTCAGATACTACTGCAGAGAAATAGACCAGCAGGGCTGCCAGGCAACTGGTATTGATTAAAAGGAAATAAATATGGTAGCCTCCGTATACCTCTTACTTCAGGGGAGGGGAAAAAAATGTTATGATTTCTGATGTGTATGAGAATTGCGCAACAATGCTGACAACCCTCCAATAATACTTACTGCCAAAATCACACAACAACAAAGCTTTCTGTGTGTTTGAAACTAAGGCTGCTTTAAATGTTTTTATGAAGCACACCTGTAAAACAGTACTTATCAGTGTCAACAAGCTAAAAAGTACCCAAGATCCATCTTACTGATACCATGCTGTGTTTGGCAACTGGCAAAACAGAAAAGAAAAATGCTTGTATACTATTGCACTTAGCAAAACAAATATTATTTGTAAGACACATTAGACCTGATTCATGCAAGGTTTTCCTGATCTCCATAACCCTGTAGAACAGATCATGCAGATCATGAATGGACTTTTTTTTTTTATCAAACATTTGTGAAGAGACGTTTGCAGTCACTATGGAACCCTAGTGTGTGTGTGTGTGTGTGTGTGTGTGTGTGTGTGTGTGTGTGTGTGTGTGTGTGTGTGTGTGTGTGTGTGTGTGTGTGTGTGTGTGTGTGTGTGTGTGTGTGTGTGTGTGTGTGTGTGTGTGTGTGTGTGTGTGTGTGTGTGTGTGTGTGTGTGTGTGTGTGTGTGTGTGTGTGTGTGTTCTTACTTTTTTTGCCTAGCTCTTTTTGGGCCATATGCAATTCAAAGGTTATATGAAGCTAGCCACACTCAAGCTTCTTACCTGGCATCACACAAATTTAATTGCCAGCTTCACCTGAGCAATATCTGATCAAAAAAAGCCTTACTCAGACGAGTAATAGGTATTTGCCTGAGCATTGCTCCTATGTGCTGAGTGAAGAGGAGCAAGGTTTTGTGCTGTGGTGCTGTTCTTCAGCACCACAGCACTACTTTCTTGCTCTTCTGGGAGATCTGATTGATCACCGCTTAAAGGGAACCAGAGACGAAGCACCCTTGTGTATTTTACCATATATATCAGTAAGAACATTAGAGAAAACACTTACCATGCTCTCTGTTTCATCCTCACTGCTAAAAGTGTCTGTTATCAGCTGTGATAAGTATCCCGGACTGAGCATTATAGCAGAGCCACAAGGGGGCAGGCTTGGGCTTGAAAAGACACCAGAGAAGACTGACTCAGCTATAAGGGCCCTTTTCCACTAGCAATCGCAATCACAAATCACAAACGCCAGTGATTGCGATTGCGATTTTTCATTAATTCTGTTATGCGATTGCGATTTGCGATTTTCATTTGCATTGCATTATCATTGTTAAGGTGGCCATACACTGGCCCGATTTGCGGCAGTTTCGACAGCAGATTCGATCACTGGGATCGAATCTGCTGCCAATCGTTCGCGCAACACGCACCCGCCGATCCGATTTCCTCCCGAAATCGGATCAGTCCGTCGATCGCGCCGTGCGGGAAATTACCCTCGATCGCCCGCGGGTAGGGAGCGCGTCGCTAACGGCGGCCGATCCGATCAGGTATACATTACCTGAGGCTGGCTCCCGGGCATCCCGTCCGTCACTGCTCCCGTCATGGCACCTCTGGCATCCTCGTATAACTTCCGCTGTCATGCCAGTGACAGCGGAAGTACAACTAGAGGGCGCTCTATTTGAACTTCCGCTGTCACTGGTGTGATAGCTTAAGTTCTATGCGGATGCCGGAGCCGGAGGTGCCACATGACGGGGACATCACGCCCGGGAGCCAGCCTCAGGTAATGTATACCGGCGGGGGGAGCGGCGGCAGCACCACCACAACAGATTGTGATCGGTTTCAGGCTGAAATCGATTCACAATCTGTTTGCAGGAAAGGCAGCCATACGATCCCTCTCTGATCAGATTCGATCAGATAGGGATCTGTCAGCTGGTCGATCTGATGGCACATCGACCAGTGTATGGCTGCCTTAAAAATCGCTCCAGCAAGCGATTGCGATTTGCGATTAGCGATTTCCAAATCGAATCACTGTAGTGGAAAATACTTCTCATGCTTTCTATGATAAAGTAACAACCCTAGCGATTTAAAAATCACTAGCGATTTGCGATTTTGCGATTCAGCAATCACAATCGCTCTAGTGGAAAAGGGCCCTTATCTTTCTGTAGCAAAGCTAGACTGAGTGCTCAGTCGGGGATTCTTATCAGAGGTGATAACAGTCAGATTAAACAGAGCACAATGAAACAAAGAGCAGATTAGGTGTTTACTGTCACGTTCCCACTGATTTATAAGGTAAAATACAAGAGGGTGCTTCATCTCTGGTTCTCTTTAAGACAGAAATCTCCTCCTGAAGCACTTGATAAAGACCACTTGGGTCGAAACGTTGTGCTTTTGCATTGTGTACTTGCAATAAATATTGGCCAATTGGCCTGGCAATCCAGGTATAGACCCAGTCTCTTCTTTACTGTTGGACTGATATTACACCCTTGGTGGATATGGGTGTCGGCTGGTTGACTCCCTGTGGAATAATTGATTGGATTGCAGCATTGAGGTACTTTGCACTACTTAGAAATCTCCTTGGCACATTCTGGCGCCATCATTCACTGGCTTGAACTGAACCACTGGACCCACCAGGACTGCTGCTGCCACTATCCTCTGATTGTAATAAAGAACACTGAAGAACACCACCACCACCGATCCCAAAGCTTTCTTTAACCTCTTCTCAGCCATTTTGGTTGGTACAAACCTGAGTCTGAATGGGGCTCTGTCCACCACACTGAGCTATACCAGCCCATGTGGTACATGATGTCCATATCATGGTCAAGGAGCTCATCTCCACCTCTGGTGCCCAGGAGGAGGTGGGAATATTACCATACTATCACCACCATACATGTTGGGGTAGGTAGTTTAATAAGAGGGCCTCTAGATGTCTGTTTCCTTTCAGGTAAATAGGTAGGGAGGGTTACTTTTGACCCACTACCTATTTAATGCCAATAGGAGAAAAATAAACTTTTGGGGGGAATTAAAAAAAACACTTCTGTTTTTTATCCATCACATTTTCCTTCTTTTATTTATTTCTTCAGTCTTCTCTTTTACGCTTGATTGAAGAGTTTATTCCAGTATCCCACTCCATGTGAATCTGCCGTTGTGAATTATTGCCCCATCACTCTTTCTCTGTGTAGGAATGAGGTTTCCAATTGAATATCAGCTTTCCGCAGCAAAAATCAAAAATTGGAATGCAGAAACAGGGATTCTGGGAATACTGCATTACCGAGACTCCAATTGTTAGGCCAATCACAAGACTCTATAGTATTGGACCAATAAGAGAATCAGAGTTGTACCACAGAATATTTAGGCTACCAGTAATTACAAGACTCTGAAATATTAGACCAATCAGAGAGTGCAGAATTAGCACATCCGCAATAAAAAAAAAAATAGTAAATACACAAGACAATTAATTTTTTTCACAATTTAACTAATTTTACTGAAAGTCGGTAACCAGAGATTTATGTGGAATTCTGCAGAAATCGGAAAGGCATTTGGAATTTGTCAGAATCAGAATCCAACATTTCAACCTATTGCCGGGCACCCCAGTCATGTCACTTTTTACTCCCACAGAAAGCACCACGCTTCTGCCAAGCATCCCTGGCACTGTCGTTAAAACCTGCCACTGGGGGCACATGTTGCACCAAAGCTTCTTTTTGGGGTCACCCACCGCACAACTACTTTTTGCCAGACTATCATACTATTTTTGAGTCTTCCGCTAAAAGACTCCCCATTGATGCAGAGCATCAATCAACAAACGTCCTCCCTGAGGAGGATTTTCGATGGTCAGTTTAGTTAACCAATGTAAATCCTCCTATGATAGGATTCTAATTGGTTGAAACCCTGGACCAATGGGGAGCCCGGGTGGGAGGCTCCCTGCACAGTATAGTGCCAGAAAGCCAGCAAGGAACGGTGAAGACGGTTCTCCCGACTAGAAGCAGTGGTATGATCGGTGATCACTCAGGACAGCAGTGAAGTGACAGAAGAAAATGGTATTTATTTTCTGTTTACTTTTTAGACTTAGAGATTAATTAGATAGAGAGGAAAAAATGACTCACTTTAACTATTTAAAAGATAAGCAACTCGGGCCGCCTTAGTAAAGGAGGCTCCAAGATGCCTAAAGAAGCTAGCTACAGATGGGTGATAAAGATGTTTCACACATTACATCATCCGCTCAAGTTAATTGTGGCCTGCTCCTTCACCTAATTTGGGGAGTTTAGGAATTGCATAGCGACTTATCAATATAAATAGTGTATGTGTGTGTGTGTGTGTGTGTGTGTGTGTGTGTGTGTGTGTGTGTGTGTGCGTGCGTGCGTGCGTGCGTGCGTGCGTGCGTGCGTGCGTGCGTGCATTTATTGCTTTTATTTTGTTTTACACTACATGCTAGGAGAGTATCTGATAAAAGGAAGGCAATACTTTTTGTGGGCTCCGTACATCTCCAAGGTCTATAATATAACTCCATGCACGTAGTTAGAAATTAATGATTGGACACCATAATTCAGTAAGCGTTCTGCATCAAAGTGTTTACTTTTAATTGTTTTAATAAATTCACCAGTTATCTTTAAGTTAGGGCTTAATGAACATTTTGCATTCTTTGTGTACTTGACTTTGGCGATACCTTCATATGCATTATTATATAATGGCTCTGTGTTTTGTAGATTTTCATCTCCATAAGTTAAGAGGTTTTTTTAAAAAAATTTGGTGTTGTATTTTAAAAATGTTAATTATTTTTTGATTATATACTCTCATGCTGAGGCAAATCAGAGAGGAAAAATGTAAAGATAAAAAAAAGAAGAACACTAGGATTCTTAAAGGATTCTTAAAGCAAACTTTAGATAGACAAAACTGCAGTATTTATACTTGCCTGGGATTTCCTCCAGCCCCATGTGGTACTTGGGCCGCAGGTACCGGGGTACCGGGCCGCAGGTCTTGGCCCACCAGTTCTAATTGTGCATGTGTATGCTCCTTCACTTTACATTGTGGACTAGGTTTTCCCATATGCAATTTTTTTTTATGTCCCATAGACTTCCATGCATTTATGCGAAAATATGTTTTCTCATATGCAAACATTTGTTTTCATATGCCTCATAGACTTCAATGCATGATTTCTCATATAGGGAAATGTGTTTTCACATGTCTCAGACTAGAATGTTTTTTCTGATACGTGAGAATGTGTTCGTAAGCCTCATAGACTTGTATGCATTTGTGCAAAAATTAGCAAAGTTAAGGGCCCTTTTACACGTAATCAGTTGCTCTCAGTTATAACTGAAAGAAAACTAATTTTCAAAGTAATGCCCATGTTTTCCTATGGCCTCTTTTACATTTAACGTGTTTTAACTGAAATCTTATTCCCAGTGCACTGCTATGGAAAAAATGCATACCAACGCACACTAAGGCACACTAACGCACACCAACTGATTAAGTGTAAAAGGGGCCTAAGTGGAATCAAGACTACCCACAAAATCGTAATTACTATCACACTTGTAATTACCAAAATGACACAAAAACTCACAAAACCGAAATCATTTAGTACGATAAACACTAGACACTCACTGTACATCTATGTGTCTTATACAAGCAGCTGCTGTGTAATACACAAAGCCCATCCCATGAGTAGTCTCAGTAACTCTGCCTCTCTTTCATAAACCATGTCATGTCCCCCAACAATGTTACCATTTCCTTCTTTAAAGAAGGTTTCAGTTGCAATTGAGTGGGGGGGGGGGGGGATCACCTCCCTGTGTGAGCTAGGTCACTCTTTGAGCAACGCCTGTTGCGCAAATACGACATATCACTGTACAATATGCCGCTGACACATCTTTCTTCTTGTATGTCTTTCCTCTGTCTTTTTCTTTAAACTTCATTAAAGAGCTCCCCCCCCCCCCTTGCTGGACTACGGCTGCCTCTTGTCACTATCGATGCTCTGTTGCCAGGCATCCTTGGGCCATGTTGATCCCTGCATGCACAGCACCAATCTTCTGCTAAGCACCTTCTTAGCGCCTGTCACTACTACCTACCACTGCTCACTGGGAGCACAAACCACACCACTGCACTGCCACTTGTTGTCACCGGGAACATTCACCTTCTTGCCATCTCTCTAGTGTTATACTATGCAGAGACCCCTGGCAAAACATCTTTGAGCAGCCTGCTGGGTTTGAGGGTATCAACCATTAAGAATCGACCCCAAGGAGGATTTCCATTGGGCAGTTTAGTGGACCAATGTAAACCCTTCTCAGGGAGGATTCTCACTGGTTAAAACCATTTGCAAATGGGAACATCTGTGAAAGTATTGCCGGTGTTCCTTGCACAGTATAGTGCTGAAGAGCCAGTAAGGAGCAGTGAAGTGGGTGCTCCCAGCAAGAAGCAGTGGTTTGATGGGTGGTGCTAGCAGGCAGCAGATGAGCAATAAAAGAGAAAGGTTTTTAATTTTCTTTGTTTCTTTTTTTTATACTTAACTAGTTGCTGCTCCAGGGGCAGTATTATCTATGTCCCACCGGACTTCATCTGAGGTACCAGAGGCATAAATATTCATATGCAGCTATCTAAAAGCGGAGTGCTGTTCCATGCCGGCTGCCGTTTGAGGGTAGATTAGTGAATGGGAATATATGTTTTCCCTGAAAGTGAAACTTTCACTTTCGTTTTAGTGTTGAATGCTGTGATTTAGCTTTCTATACTGGATGTCACCATCTAGTGGACAAATACAATAGTGCACTACACTATTTTATTTGTCCACTAAAAAAAAAAAAAAAAAAGCACAATAAAAATACAAATAACTCCTTTCTGTCCCCCTTAGTTAAAAAAAAATAAATAAAGGGGCCAACATGATGCAATTTAAGAGAATGCATTAATTGTTATGTTAGGGACTCAGCTTTTTATATTTGTGTGTAAGGACATGTTACTGTTATTTTTTGCAAACAAAGCCTTGTAATTATGGATAGGGTACAGTAAAAAGGAAGATAAAATACACCTTTATTTTCAAATAAAATATTGTCACCAAACATTGTGTTAGGGACATCATTTAAATGTTGTAATGACCAGAAGAAAATAAATGGGTTTTTTTCTACAGTCTACACCAGGGGCTTGATTCACAAAGCGGTGCTAACCTAGTTAGCACGCCTAAAGACTTTGGGCGTGTAAATTAGGGTGCTAACTAGGTTAGCACTTAGCACCATTTTGAAAATCAGTTCGAGTGCAAGGCCTTGCGCCTTGCGCCCGAAACGTCGCATCGCGGTGTGGCAAAAACGGCGCACCCGATGCCCTTATAAGTTCGCATGGGGTGAGACTTTAACGTCTCATGAACGCGGGACTTTGCGCGCGAGTGTTAATCATCACACCCAAACTGTGTTTGGGCATGAGAAGGGGCTTTTCACAAGCATGCTAACACTTAGCACTGCTTTGTGAATCAAGCCCCAGGCATGGGCAAACTCGGCCCTCCAGCTGTTACGGAACTACAAGTCCCACAATGCATTTGCCTTTAGAAGTCATGACTGTGGCTTTCAGACTCCTGCAATGCATTGTGGGACTTGTAGTTCCTTAACAGCTGGAGGGCCAAGTTTGCCCATGCCTAGTCTACACTATAACAGAAATATTTTTTTTCTCCTTATTTCCATTAAGATGCATATAAAATAAAATAATTCTTAGCAAAAGAACCACCCACAGAAAGCCTAATTAGTGGAAAAAAGAAATGTAACGATCACTTTGGTGTGATAAGTAGTGATAAAGTTATTGGTGAATGAATAGGAGGAGCGCTGAAATGCGAAAATTGCTGTGGTCACAAGGGGAAAATCCCCTGGTGAAGTAGTTAATAAGAAGGCAAACAAAATGACTAACTTCATTTATTTAAAGTATGGACATCAATGGTCTCCTTGGTTAAATTGGCTCCCACATGCCTAAAGAACCTGGCTACAAATGGGTGATAAAGACTTTTCACATTACATCGTCCAAGTGAGTTATTTTATGCCTGGCCAGGTAAAAATCATAATTGAATTAACCAACAGTCTTGTCACCTAAATTAGAATCAGTGTCTGGAGTCATTTGATCCCTTGTCAGCATTACCCTCAGTAAGCTCCTAAACAATATTAATTGACCTAGCTAAAATATATTTACTGCTATTGAATTGATTGACACTAGGAGTAAAAATGTTTTTATTTATTCTTGGGACAGGAAGCAGCCAATTTGGATACTGATATTTATGCAGGTTAGCTTTGGTAACTTTTGCCACTTTCCTCCACCAATGGCTTACCTTACATATTTTAGTTCTTTACTGTTTATCTTGTTAATTAGGACATTAGGACAGATGACATATGTTCTTAGCAGTGACATTATCCTTTAAATGTAATGTCGTGGATATCCATTCTTAGTGGTAGTAGTTGTGAACATGCACACAGCGCTTCCTTATGTTTTCTCTAATGCTTTAAACTCTATCTTCGCTGACACAAAACTATTCACATCATAGGCTGTATAGAGTTAAAAATTCAACATAAACAATACTATAACAGTTTGAAAAACAACTGTAGACAAAAAGGACAAGGACTTTGCTTGCTATAGCTTATCCTATACAATAAAATGCAAGTGTCCCTGCGTCATCAACTGAATGGCTGTGTGTCCCTAGCTTTTTTGTACTGAGCATGTGCGCAGCCAGGGCAGTTAGGACACAGGGCCGGACCTGACAGTTTGCTGTCTGTGGTTCACAGAGGTTCTCATTGCATTGTGGGAAATATCAGCTTTTTCCACCTGCCAAGCAAGCAGCTCCCTGTGTGCATATACTTCAGACAGTGGTGGGGAACGAGCAAGCAGGATGCGTATGTGCACGCATTGCAGGGGGTAGCGGGTGTGACCTAGCGCCCGTTTTTAATGGGCGGGCCTTTTTACTAGTCCTATATAATAAAACCCCTGTGTCTCTGCGTCCTGTCCCTGTGTGTGTGTGTGTGTGTGTGTGTGTGTGTGTGTGTGTGTCCCTGCTTCCAGACTTGACAGTTTGCTGTCTGAGAACCTCATTGCATTGTGGGAAATAACAGCTTTTTCCAACTGCCAAGCAAGCAACATTTCCCTGTGTGCATATACCTTGGACAGCGGTGGGCGACAGGCGAGCGGGCCGCGTCTGTGAGCGCATTGCAGGGGAAGGGGGGAGTAGCGACTGCAGCCTAGCACCTACTTTTTTTTTTTTTTAACGGGCAGGCCTTTTTACTAGTTTAAAAAAAAATTGGTTACAAATAGCATTTTTCATTTTTGCAGTCCAGGAAAATCAAAACTCTTTGCAGGTAGCAATAAAACAAACATCAAATAGTACTATGTCAGCAAACAAAATGGACATATCTTGGAGTAGTAATCTATCTAGTCTTCAAATAACAGAAGTATACAGTATTTATAGGTAAACAATAAAATGTGCCACAACCTCAATAAAACCTGTCACTTTATAGGCAGAGCACGGCTCAGAATAGGTTTCTTTAACTGTGTGAAAGAGCTCACCTTGCAGATTCTGGACTTCACCTTTTGCAATGTCACATAGCCCCTTTATTGCTTGAGGCATAAGGAATGTTTTGTGTCAAGTTTAGAATCAGCCCAGGACACAGGGCTACAGTGCATGATCTGCATCAATAGCTTAAAGAATTAAGCGAAGGGCAAAATATTCCTTTAGCTGTATCCTGGGAAAAGCACAGGCGATAGTGCCAAGTCTTTGAACTTTTGTTGGAGAGGCATCACTGAGTTTAACCATAGAGCTAAGCGGTAGTTGAGCAATACATTTTAATGTCAATGCCACAAAGAGATGTTATTCAACCTAGAATAAAATATGAGAAAAGAATATACTGTACATCACTTTTAACAATGTGTCATGACAAATGTTAGTTGCCTAGTTAAGATCTTTTAATCAAATTCCAAGTGGATGAGTATCTGACAAATGTGTACTATCTTTTCGGGACATTTAAAAGGTATGGGCAGTTTCCAGAACTCAGTGCATTGTAACCCACTATCCATTTCACATGGTAATACGTGCTTATCTGGTAAAGTGATCAAATCAAGTACCTTTTATGAACCCCAAAAACAGTAATTTTATTATGACTTGTTAGTTGCAGATTGGCCAGAAAGCTCAAGGTGAACCAGAACTCATAGGAGTGTGTAAGGGGCTAAAAATCACCAAAAAGCCCTCTTACTAAAATGCTATTGTAACAAACTTATCTGGTGTTGTTTCTGGAGACAATGTTGAGCAGCTGCAAGAAGCTTTCTCTTCCTCTTTGTTCAGACGCATCCCCGGCTCCCCTGTAGATGTGAGTCAGCGTGTTGTTTCTGGCAGTCTCCCTAGGAGGACGCACGCAGCTCAGAGCTGCCCTTACAGGTTAACGAGGCATGTCTGAGGTGTGTCAGCTGATTCCTGTGGTCAGCTGACACTTGCTGCAGGGATGTTGCTGATTTGTCAAAAAAGCATCATTATCCTTTCCAAAAAAATCTCCTCTCTGTTCCCCAATTCTGTAAATGTGGTGATTAGCTGAAAATATTACCACTTTTCACATCAACACATCTTTACCATTCTGTTCATCATACTTATTGTAAAGTGTTGATCACACATCATCACCACTTTATAAAGGTCTGTGGAGACCCCAAGATTTCACTTTATTGGTAGTGGGCTTTGGAAATGAAAGTCAATGGGTCACTTACCTCTACTAAAATAATGGACGGGGCTAGCACTATCCCAAGTGGTAAACAATTACTCCATTCAAATGAATGGGACTTCTGATTATCACTTTAGTTTAATTACAATATGGTAATTCAATGCTTTTGAAAACTGAATTACCATGGAAGAAAACCGGGTCCCTCTTTTATAAATGTGCTGCTACAAAACAGGTAAACGCTAGGTGTGTGTCTGTCCTCCACATAGACAGACCTATAAAAAGCATGATGGTTTTTAGAGATGATGATAAGGTACAAGGAAGCAAACATTTAAAAGGAGCGTGATGTAATCCTGACAGTAGAATATTGACAATTTTACTGCTATTCTACCATTCTCAATAGTAGAATATCGGTAATCATAACTATATTCTACTACCCCTAACTGTACCCTAATTCTCACACTAACCCTTCTCTATCTATGCCTACACCAACCTCCCCCTACCTACTCCTAACACTAACCTCCCCTTAGCTATGATAATCCATTGCCTAAAGGAGGGAGATGGGCACTGGTTATACCTTACAGAACGCCTCCTCCCCTCCCGGCTAATCATTAAATAGCTGAAGAGCAGTTCTCCAGAGCACTACTAATCACAGCCAGCTGCTTCCAACAATAAGAGATGTCTGGTGTTCCCTCTATAGCTAATGTAATAGGTACTCTCCTGCACCAAAAATACTCACCAGGATCGGTGATAGCCACTAATTACATTGCAGTTTTTTGGCAGTGCTTAAATTAACAGGCGTGTCTTGCGCTCATTCCACTTGATTCGGGTAACATAGCCCTGATAAAGGCATAACAACTGCTACTAAATGTAGACAACAAAGCACACACAAGGCTCTCAGATGACTTTGAGGGCACTAAATCTATGATGCATTGTAATGCATGATCAATAAGAGGGCGAATGTTTCACATTTCTGGTATAAGCTCTCTTAACTTTTTAAACACAAATCTTGTTAACACATTGGTCTCGATTCATAAAAGGCTTTGTGGTAAAAAAAAAATCTAGGAGGGAAGATACTGCATTCGGTATTTTAGACTTCATTGTCATTGTGACTGTATCCCTAGCACAATGCAGCCTTAAACTTTGGTTTCACATATACTAAGTTGTGGTCTCAGAAACTCTGTAGCAACACAGTTTGTATGAAATGACTAATGAGATAATAGGAGATGCTATGACTTGCCAGTAAAAAGCTGTCATCCGAAGGTTAATACTCAGTGTTCTCCTTGATATGTTTCTCAAGGGCAGCATGCGTGCGTATCGTGTAAAAAGAGATGTGTAGGAGACTGGTAGCAGCTGGCTGTGCAGACACAATGCAGGTAGACAGATTTATTACATGTGGCAGGACAAAGATGCAGGTAGGAGTAGGCTGGTAGCACTATTATCATTTCTTAATCTGATGGGGGCACAAGACTGCCTGGGAGACAAATGGATTTCAAGTCAGGACCACTGATATAGTTAAGCTGCCACTTCTTGTGAAGTCAGAGGTTCCCATAACACAAAAATTCATTTAGCATATCTGCCTACACAATATATATACTGTATATAATAGAGGCGATGAAGATTTATAGTGAGCTGTGCGGCCAGGAAAGATTATTAATACTTCATATGTCCATGCTGCAAATGCCCTCTGTAAAATATAAATTACTCCTCAGAAAATATAATCTCATTTTAAATTGTTATATTTTTCTAACTCCAAATTCTTATGGATACTTTAAATAATAAACTAAATATATTACAAAATTTGGATTATGTAGGTGAAAATGCTATACAAATAAATGATACACAGAACATCTAAATATGTATTACCCCTGCGCAGGACATTATTCACTAAGAGAATGAAAAAAATGCAAAAACGCTAAGCACCAGTATATGACCAAATTACTCTACCACAAGCATATACAAGGTTTTGTAACAAAAAATGCCAAAATGGAAGTCCTCTTGTCAATCATGTCACTGAAGGACAAGGGTACGCCATGAAAATCAACTCTCCTTTTAATGGTAATAGGAACCATAACCATTAAATAGAAGTAGCCACAAATGTGTTCTCCAATCTCTACCTGTCCATGTACTGTATGTGATGGGATAGGACTTCCATTCTTAAGGTGCCCATACACTCGTCAGATTGGCAGCAGACAGATAAGAAATGCATCTGATGATCTATCTGATGCGTTTTTAGAACATTTTTTACCAGGATAGAATTCCAATAGATTTCAGTTTGAAATCTGTTGAAATTCGATCTGATGGCATTTTTTTGCCATCAGATTTCCATTAAGGCCAATGCAAACTGATAAGCAATCTCATCAGATCGACCTAAATTTTCCACCCTGCTAGTTCGATGGAAATCCATCGAAATCGATCGAAATCGGTCGATTGGCCAACCGATTTGCGATCGATCGATCGATCGATCGATCGCGATCGATCGGTCGGCCAGAAAATCGGCTGAGTGTATGGGCTGCTTTAAGCAGCCCATACACTCAGCCGATTTTCTGGCCGACCGATCGATCGCGATCGATCGATCGATCGATCGATCGCAAATCGGTTGGCCAATCGACCGATCGACGGCCGATTTCGATCGATTTCGATGGATTTCCATCGAACTAGCAGGGTGGAAAATTTAGGTCGATCTGATGAGATTGCTTATCAGTTTGCATTGGCCTTAATGGAAATCTGATGGCAAAAAAATGCCATCAGATCGAATTTCAACAGATTTCAAACTGAAATCTATTGGAATTCTATCCTGGTAAAAAATGTTCTAAAAACGCATCAGATAGATCATCAGATGCATTTCTTATCTGTCTGCTGCCAATCTGACGAGTGTATGGGCACCTTTACTCCTGCCTACATCTATATTATCTACCACACTCTACATCTACTGTAGTCATGTTGTAAGGATCTGTGCATGAAGATCATTATCAAGACCAGACAGGGACAAGAGATGCCCAGGCTTGATTTGAAGGTGAAAACAATGATCATGTAATATATACAAGATTGTATAGACAAAATCAACACGCAGGAGAATAGTCAAACAGGCCAAGATCAATAACTAGAATATGCAGTAATACAGACAGTAGGCAATAAGGATAGTCAGGCAGGCAGAAGGTCAGATACCAAGGAGTAAGATACTATAGCACGGTTCAAGGAACAAGACTAGGGGCTTGATTCACAAAGCAGTGCTAACTGTTAGCATGCTTGAGAAAATCCCCTCTTCACGCCTAAAGTCAGTTTGGGCGTGATAAATAGGGGTCACGTGCAAAGTCTGTTGCGCAAAACTTTGCGCATGCACAGTTCGTTACGCACAAAACGTCGCATCGCGGTGCGACGTAAACGGCAGGCTACATTGGATGCGACCGTTAAGGTCGCATCCAATGTGTCCTTATAGGCGCATCGGGTGTGCCGTCTTCCTCGCACCACGATGCAACGTTTAGCGCGCAACGCGCTGTGCGCGTGCAAAGTTTTGCGCGACGAACTCTGCACGCGAGCCCTATTTTCAAAATGGTGCTAACCTAGTTTGCACCCTAGTTATCACGCCTAAAATCTTTAGGCATGCTAACTGTCCCTAGATGACCAAATTCACAAAGGCTATCAGCACAAAATGACCTAGCAATGTTCCTAAAGGGAACCCAAGGTGAGAGGGATATGGAGGCTGCCATATTTATTTTCTTGTAAACTGTGCCAGTTGCCTGGCATGCCTGGCCCCTGTTGATCTTCTGTCATAAGTAGTGTCTGAGTCAAAACCCTGGAACAAGCATATGGCTAATCCAGTAAAGTTAGCTGAGTCAGAGTACCTGATCTCCTGCTTTCTTGTTCACGGTCTGTGGCTAAAATTATTAGAGGTGCAGGATCAGGAGGACTGCCAGGCAACCGGCATGGTTTACAAGAAATGTAAATAGTGCTCAATGGTCAGGTGAATGTTCACAGAGTTCCATCTGCAGATCAGTCCAAGAACTGCAGAGTTCCCACCATGAGTAGAGACACCTGCTGGTGGACAGTGGAAGTCCATGCACATTCCACAATGCTGCCACCAGCAGGAATTCAACAGAAATAATCATGACACATGTGAATGCTATGTGCCATGTTGTGGTGTGCTGCACATATGTTTCTTGTACAATAACAATATATAATCTGTGCATTTTTTTGGTATCACACACCTTGAAACACAGTAGTGTGCCAGCTTTGAACAGCAGTATTGCTCTTTTTCTAACTAAAACAACAAGACCATCATTTCAGAACTATAGTTTACAAGACATTCTGCAAACATTATTTTATAATGGTTACGGAGTGGTTTGCTAATTATTCCATTTAGTTAATTGTTCAATT
The DNA here is from genome assembly GCF_040937935.1 of Hyperolius riggenbachi. Classification (NCBI taxonomy): domain Eukaryota; kingdom Metazoa; phylum Chordata; class Amphibia; order Anura; family Hyperoliidae; genus Hyperolius; species Hyperolius riggenbachi. Next base: position 302,490,816 of record NC_090647.1, read on the forward strand.
GTTGCTCCTCTGGAGTTTCACTGCTTCCTAGTCTGTGTGACCAATTCCTCATGCTGGAATATAAGAATTTAGAGTCTGTTTCCACTGCTTGCATTTTAATGAGATTTTTTTAAAATATGTGCGTTTTGCTGAATGTGATGATGCCAGCATGGAAATGTAACACAAAACAAAAGTGCTTCAACTAGCATGAAGTTAAGCAACCTTTAATGATCATGAGCAGTGGTGTAGCAATTGGTATAGCAACCATAGCGTTGCTATGTGGCCCGCGGCAGCCCTTACGTTACAGGGGGCGCGTAGCTGAGAGAGGGGACTTTTTTTATATTATAATTATAAATAATGCCGGCCCGGGCCCCCTCCCCAATATTTATAACAGAGCGGGCCCCCCAGGCCCCCTGGCCCTCCTCGGCCCCCCTCATTGCTAATGCTAACTGGTGGCTGGTGTGAGGAGGGGGACTACTCCCAGTGGCACGCATTGATACTCCCTGGTGGCCGGCCCGACTATTACTCTATAGTTCCGGCCAGCCAGGAAGGAAGGAGGAGGAGCGAGTGACGTCAGGACGGCCTCGTGCGGCTCACGGAGAGGGAGCAGACCGCGGCCTGAATGATGGTGGCTGCTGAGAGACTGGAGCTGGAGGAGCATTCCCTGGAGCTGGAGGAGCGTGCCCTGGAGCCGGAGGCCTGGACTGGAGTGTCACCCGAGGTGCGACCTGACCATGCCATGGCCGCAGAGGGACAGCAGGAGGAGGGAGCGAGGCAAGCTGCAGGAGTGTAAGTATGGCTGGCTGGCTGTTGTGGACTAACCGGGGATGGGGACCCGAGGGGGCCCGGGGGGGAGAAAAGGGGGGAGAGTTGCTTACGAACCACCACAACCCATACCACCATGCTAACCTATAAAGGGGCAGTGGCTAGGCCCCAGGGCACCATATTGCTAACGTACATGGGGGGGCTGCAGTGGCACCCATATTGCTAACCTACATGGGGGGCACAGTGGCACCCGTATGGCTAACCTATATGGGGGGGCGCAGTGGCACCCATATGACTAACCTATATGGGGGCGCAGTGGCACCCATATGGCTAACCTATATGGGGGGGCACAGTGGCACCCATATGGCTAACCTATATAGGGGGCGCAGTGGCACCCATATGGCTAACCTATATGGGGGGGCGCAGTGGCACCCATATTGCTAACCTACATGGGGGGCACAGTGGCACTGGTATGGCTAACCTATATGGGGGGGCGCAGTGGCACCCATATGGCTAACCTATATGGGGGGCGCAGTGGCACCCATATGGCTAACCTGTATGGGGGGCACAGTGGCATCCATATGGCTAACCTACATGGGGGGTGGGGGGCGCAGTGGCACCCATATGGCTAACATATGGCTAACCTATATAGGGGGGAGGGCACAGTGGCACCCATATGGCTAACCTGATTGCATTTTGTGGGTAAATCTGCCGACCATCTGGTTGTATTTTGTGGGGAAATCTTCCGACAATCTGGTTGCATTTTGTGGGGAAATCTGCCGACAATCTGGTTGCATTTTGTGGGAAATCTGCCGACAATCTCGTTGCATTTTGTGGGGAAATCTGCAGATTATCTGGTTGCAATTTGTGGGGAAATATGCCGACAATCTGGTTGCAATTTGTGGGGAAATCTTCCGACAATCGGGCTGCATTTTGTGGGGAAATCTACCGACAACCTGTCGGCAGATTTCCGCACAAAATGTTTGGGTGGGAGGGCTGTGGTAGGGATGGCCCTGCTTAGGAGAACTCTTGGAGAAGCATGTGATCAGTTTGATCAGCTGATGAGTTGTAAGGTTCTGATTTGCTGGTCCTGATCATGTGTTAAACCAGGAATTCATCACAGCATATTAGGACCTTACAAACATATCAGCTGATCAAACTGATCACATGCTTCTCCAAGAGTTCTCCTAAACAGGGCCATCCCTAGTCCGAGGTCCGTGGGGTTGGAAGGTCGTGGGGGGGGGAGCGGAGGGGGGGCATACAATTTTTTTGCTATGGGGCCCAGTCATTTCTAGCTATGCCCCTGATCATGAGTGATCTACATATACACAATTTGGTCAAGTTTAACACTGTCCCCTCCACTCCCTAAAAACACAAACCAGCCGTGTTACAGCTGAGGCCACTGGTAAGGATAATCTGTTGTAACAGTGAGAACAGAGGGCTCTTCTTATGCTAACAATTCACCGCTCTCTCCCTCATTGCTCTCTCGGAACTCAGCTATCGGGGGCCAACATTTGCCGACCTCTTGATGCATAGTTCTCCAGTGCTGTAAACATTAAAAGTTGTATAGGAATAGATCTCAGTGCATTTCCATTTTTTTTTAAAAAAAAAAAGCAAATGCATTGCCTGCTGCAGTTTTTGAGCATTTGTGCTTGTGTAAAGTCAATGGGAGTGTAAAAAAAAAACTGCATACAAAACTATGACTTTTTTTGTTATTGTACTTTTTTAAAAGACAACTGAAGTGAGAAGAATATAGAGGCTTCCATATTTATTTCCCTTTAAACAATACCAGTTGCCTATCAGCCCGGCTGGCTGCAGTAGTAAAACAAGCATGCAGCTAATCTTGTCAAATCTGTCAATAATGTCAGAAACACCTGATCTGAATATTCTTGTTCAGAGTCTAGGATCAGCAGGATTGCCAGGCAACTGCTATTGCTTAAAGGAATACTGTAGGGGGGTCAGGGGAAAATTAGTTGAACTTACACAGGGCTTCTAATGGTCCCCCGCAGACATCCTGTGCCTGCGCAGCCTCTCACCAATGCTCCAGCCCCGCCTCCTGTTCACTTCTGGAAATTCCGACTTTAAAGTCTGAAAACCACTGCGGCTGAGTTGCCGTGTCCTCGCTCTCCCGCTGATGTCACCAGGAGTGTACTGCGCAGGCACAGACCATACTGGGCCTGCGCAGTACGTTCCTGGTGACATCAGCGGGAGCGAGGACACGGCAACGCAGGCGCAGTGGTTTTCAGACTTTAAAGTCGGAAATTCCAGAAGTGAACAGGAGGCGGGGCCGGAGCATCAGTGAGAGCCTGCGCAGGCACAGGATGTCTGCGGGGGACCATTAGAAGCCCCGGGTAAGTTCAACTAATTTTCCCCCGACCCCCCTATTCCTTTAAATAGAAATAAATATGGTTGCCTTCATATTCCTCTCACTTCAGCTGACCTAATTTTCCTGGTCAATCCAATCAAAAATTGCAAACAAAATTCAATGATCAATTAGAAACCGTTCAAAAATGACACAAAATTGCACAAGAAAAGGCAAGTTAAAATTGATAAAACAAAATCGCAATTGCAGTGCACTTGCAATTTGTAGTAGAGATATGCCGTTATTGAAGTATTACTTCAACAGAACATAAGAAATATTGATTTCATGGATTAAAAAAAATGCTGTTTAAGATTACACTGCCAAGTTTGACATTCCTGACAGGCTGCAAACTAAAGTGCAAAGATAATTTTTATTGACAAAAATAAATAAATAAATACATAAAAAATGAATATTACGACATGTAATTTTTTTCTGTTAGAAGAGTGATCAACATGAGTCACTAGGTAATCCAACTGATTTGCACTTTCAGATAAGTGTATTACCGCAGATTTTTTTTTTTTTTCAAATAAAAACTTTTTTTTGCAGAATTCTCTATTTTTTTTCTTCTTTCTTTTTTTTTTTTTTTTGTGGCTGTACACTAATTTGTGGAAACCACACTTCCATTCGGCAACCGCAGTAAACTATCACATTCTCTGATTGGTCCAATGCTTCCAAGCTTAAAATTTCCATGGTAATCCAATTTCCTGGGTAAATTGCCACATTCTATGCTTGGTCCAATGCTTCTGAGTCTTCTGATTGGCTTACAATTTCTGGGTCTTGGAAATGCAGTATTCTGTGGATTTTATGATTTTCCGCTTACCAATTTCCTCCACGTAATACCCTTTTCTGATCAGAAATTTTCAGAATTTGGAAGCTCATCCCTATGAGTCACTTCCAACCGCCTTCACCTCCTGCCCTTACAGCACTCAAAAACTGACACTGACACCCTCTCATATCTACGCTACAATGGCTGAATGCAAGCCATCGGAGGAGAGGGAAACCAAAGCACATTAGTACAAGGAGGTACACCTAATGTGCTTGTCCACACATTTTTTCCAGTGGTGGCAGGGAAGCCTCTGCTATCAGTCTAATCTGTGATGCCCACAGTAGATAAGCAGGCAGCAGCAAACAACCCACCCAAAATGTTAACCATTAAAGAGAATCTGTAAGAAAAAAGTTCCCTTGGGTGGTATTTACCTCTGGAGGGGAAGCCTCTGGATCCTAATGAAGCTTTCCCCATCCTTCTCCATCCCTCCATTCCAGTGTTGTCAGTCACCAAAAATTTGCCAACAAGCTTGTCGGTGGTGCTGGGCTCCAGGATCACAACAATCCTGTGTGAGCCTCACGCAGGTGCTGTAGCAGTTTTCCTTCAGGCTCCAGCATACACCGCACGCCTGCACAGTAGAATTCAATTAGGCTCAGCAGGGCCTCTAAAAAATAAAACATTTTGATATGTTTGTCGAACTGCCCAAAAATAAGACATAAACCTGTTCAAGCAATTGTAGACACAAATGCATATTGGATCTCAAAAGGTCCAATAGAAGAAGGTCCCACCTGTCTCTGTCTTTCATATTATTGCAGTTGCTTTTTTTCTGGCTCCTATTTCTGTCGGAAACATGACTAATAAAAATTAATGATAGTTCTGAACATTTGTTATTGATCTGACCTCAGTCTCAGATTGCTCTGCATTTCAGCTAATCACTGGCTCAGAATTGCAGTCATTCACATCCAGTGAGGCAGTTAATAGGGCTAAGTAAATTGACTTACATTTTGAAAATATGTAAAGTCTTTTGGGAATATAAAGTTCTTGGAGATTGTCCTTAAGTATTTTCCTCAACTTTGTGGCCATACAGTGCCAGAGCTTGGGCATAGTAGGACAATCTGCAGAATCTGCAACTTGTATTGCTGTTGTTAAACCAAGTACAGGGCTACACAGAAGCAAATTTCAGAATTCTTAGAGCCGGTTCACACCTGGAATGCAAATTGCAATTTTGCATTTTGATTTCTGTTCAATAGAACGAGAAGCACAACCCAATCATCCCCAAAGCCTGCATGCAGCGCTTTAGCCATTTATGCAAATTTCAAATGCTGCAGTGAAATAATCCTACAGGGATACATTAGCAGCTGATCGCCAGGGCTGAAAAGCCCTCGAGTGTGAACCAGCCCTTCCTTTTAAGGTTAAGAAGGTCAGGGAAGTAAAGGAATGAGAGAGATTAAGTTATTTTTGATTGTTTATGTCAGTGCAAAAGTCAAGTTAGGTTAGGCTAGAATTTTCAGTTAGTGTTTGGTGAGAATATTAGGCTGATGTAGAGTAAAAAGGTATGACTAATGCTATCCACATAGGTGTTAAGTTTTTAATTTAGGTAAGAATAAGTTGAGAGAAATACAGCAAACATGAAGCAAAGTCTAAACCAAAAGACTTATAGACTCATCTAAGAAGAGGAGAGACTTCCAGTTCTCTCTCTGTCTTCTCGTTCCACCACTGTCCCTTCGGTCAGAGACTTCGGGTCTCCTTGGAAGGCTTTGGAAGATGGGTGCATCCCTACTGCCCATGCACTCATCTTTGCAAGACTCGGGGAACATAACTACTTCTGCCAGAGGAGGGGCAGAAACTGTATTCAACCTGCTGGTGAAATAATTTCACCAGGTGGGACAGTGGTGGAATGAAGGAATGGAGAGAGCACTGGGTAGGCTCTTTTGGATCCAGAACCTTCCCTTTCTTAGCTAAGTATCTAAGCGTCCTTTTCAGGTTGCTTTAACGTTCCCTTTAAGAAGGTGTCAAAACCAATGTTAGATATAGGAGAGGTAGGAGGTTAGCATTAGGCACAAGGCGAGGAGCTAATGTATTTTTTTGGACTATAAGACTCACTTTTTCTCCTCGAAAGTGGGGAGAAAAGGCACTGCGTCTTATTGTCTAAATGCATGAAGTTCCTGACTTGTGAACGCCTGCCAATACGAACCTACAACCCGCCACAATGTAGGGGACTCCCTGTACTGTGCCCATGCAGAGGAGGACACAGGGGGACACAAAGGGGCATAGAGCAGGATACAAGGAGGACAGAGGCGAACACATGGGGGACACAAGGGGAACAGAGGATAACACAGGGAGACACAAGTGGTACAAGGGGGCATGAGGTACATGGGGGCATATTCCACAAGATACCCCTACACCAAGGATGCACCAGGTTTAGTATATATATACATTTTTCCAGTGTTTTTTTCCCTCTAAACCTATGTGCGTCTTATGGTCAGGAGCGTCTTATAGTCTGAAAAATACAGAAAGTTAGGCTTTGGGTACATGCAAGAGATTCACAAGACGACAGGGGAGCATCACACATCTGGAAATCACATTTATGTGATTTCCCCAAATATTTTTCATCTAGCTAAAAATCACCAGTATTGTCCTGCAAAAAAAGAAATGCCCATACATTGCCACAGCAGTGAGAACCGAAGGGCATTGAAGCAAGGTAAAATGTGCCGAGAAGAAACAAACATGAAAACATTGCTTCCTTGCCTGATGCAGTTCTTCGCTTGGACAGTTTGAACTTATTTTGGTTATAGATAAAATGTAAGTACACTTCTAAGCAGTTTTGCAGTATTTACCATTCAGTTATACAAACTAATCTACTCCATACGCAATTTTGTTGAAATTTGTCATTTTAAATATTACCCTTAATCAGCTCCTGGTGATCTATGAGTAAATCAGGGAGGGGGATTTATTAAAAAAAAAAAAAAAAAAGAAAGAAAAGAAAAAAAAAGAAAAGAAAAGAAAGTGAGTTTATGATAAACACAGTTCCAGCTATCTCCAAGCTTGCAGGTACTACAATCCCGGAGTGCATAGACTCCCTGCAGAGCAGACACTTTGCCTTCCGACACTTCATTAGCTTTCTGTTTCCTGTAAGGTACTCGTGATCAAATCCAGACCATATCGCAGATGCAATATAAAACATTTTCCTCATCCTGATAATGGAAATGATGTTGTTATTTAAAAACTCTGTGCTGTGTATCTGAAAATATGGAAGGATAAAAGAGACCTTTCCCCTAAAGTAGATGACAGCAACATGACTTAATGGCCACATTTCTGTTAACTCATAGCAAAAATGAGTTTATGAATACTGTTAGATATACCATAGGGAACAATCTGCAGAAAATGCATCAGCACATATGTCGCATGATGAACATACATGTGTATGTCAAACAGACATCCCTAGTGCTAATCATATCAATGGACAATGAAAATCAATCTTTCAAGATTAAAGTGGACATGAACTCTTGCACAGGACAGAAAGCAAACATAGAGAAATGCATCCTGTGTGTATTTAGAGAGTTTAGCCTGTCTAATTCCACCTTATATGTGACTAATCACTAATGTAATATGATCTCTTAGCTGTATCAGCGCAATAATCTCATCTGGCTTGGCAGAACAGCTAATTTGTAACCACTAGATGTTAACCCGAAGTCTGCTTCCATGAAAGCAGGAAGTAGACACACTGGAGATTTATTGCAGGATTTGTATCAGCTATAACACATACATGTTGTCTCTGTAATGGTTATTATGCTGTTGATTATCTTTTAGAGCAGAGAGAAAGTTCTAAGTTGAGGTCCGTTTGAAGTCCTTACCTGAAATTGATCAGTCAGGAGCAATATTCCTCATACAGGTTCAAAGATGTACAAAATATTGTTTTTCTCCTTCAGTTACCATTGTCCGCAATAATTCCATGGTGCCTACAGCAAATAGCCAATCTACCTTGAGGATACAGTAGTGTGTAATTTCCACACTCAGGGCTGAAACTCCAAGAGAAGAGACCCAGCACCGTCTTCAAGCGTATTATAAGCTCTTTATTTGTTTAAAGCATCAAAAAGACATAAAAGGGCAAGTTTGTGCAACGTTTTGAGAGGAGGCTCCTCTCTTTCTCAAGCTGACAAGCCCTCTGAGAGCTGCCATTGCATTTTATTCATAACTGGTGTATTCATATTGTAATGTACCCAGAAATGCTTTCTGAGTATCTGTCTGTGTTCTGGAGTGTCTGAATTGCCAGAGAATGTTTACATTTCTCACTTGATACAATTAAGTAAACACAAGCTAATGTTATCTCCAGTTCAGATGTGTCCAGCTTTCCCTGCAGGGAGTTTTTAAGTCCTGTGTTTAGCTAGTTGAATGCTGTTCTAGTAAAAAAAAATGGTGGTAGTATATAATATGCTGTAAATAATCTTTAAGAGCAAAAAAGAAATGGTGGGTTTCATACCACTTTAACCACTTCCCGACCGCCTAACACACAGAGGTGGCCGGGAAGTGGAGCCCTGAAGGACCGGCTCACCCACAGAGGCGGCGGTCCTTCTAAGGGCATGGGCGGAGCGATCACGTCATCCGTGACGCGATCCTCCGCCGGCGCCTGTCACCGCTCGCTCGCCGCAACATCCCGCCGGCTATACGGAAGCGCCGGCGGGATGTTAACCCCGCGATCGCTGCATACAAAGTGTATAATACACTTTGTAATGTTTACAAAGTGTATTATACAGGCTGCCTCCTGCCCTGGTGGTCCCAGTGTCCGAGGGACCACCAGGGCAGGCTGCAGCCACCCTAGTCTGCACCCAAGCACACTGATTTCTCCCCCCCCTGCCCCAGATCGCCCACAGCACCCATCAGACCCCCCCCTGCCCACCCCCCAGACCCCTGTTTGCACCCAATCACCCCCCTAATCACCCATCAATCACTCCCTGTCACTATCTGTCAACGCTATTTTTTTTTACCCCCCCCCCCTGCTCCCTGCCCCCTCCTGATCACCCCCCACCCCTCAGATTCTCCCCAGACCCCCCCCCCCAGACCACCACCCCTGTTTACTGTATGCATCTATCCCCCTGATCACCTGTCAATCACCTGTCAATCACCTGTCAATCACCCGTCAATCACCCGTCAATCACCCCCTGTCACTGCCACCCATCAATCAGCCCCTAACCTGCCCCTTGCGGGCAATCTGATCACCCCCCCACACCAATAGATCGCCCACAGATCCGACATCAGATCACCTCCCAAATCCATTGTTTACATCTATTCTCTCCTCTAAACACCCACTAATTACCCATCAATCACCCATCAATCACCCCCTATCACCACCTGTCACTTTTACCTATCAGATCAGACCCTAATCTGCCCCTTGCGGGTACCCAATCACCCGCCCACACGCTCAGATTGCCCTCTGACCCCCCCTTATCAATTCACCAGTGCATTAATTACATCTGTTCTTCCCTGTAATAACCCACTGATCACCTGTCAATCACCTGCCAATCACCTATCACCCATCAATCACCCCCTGTCACCCCCTGTCACTGCCACCCATCAATCAGCCCCTAACCTGCCCCTTGCGGGCAATCTGATCACCCACCCACACCATTAGATCGCCCGCAAACCCGCCGTCAGATTACCTCCCAAATGTATCGTTTACATCTGTTATCTTCTCTAAACACCCACTAATTACCCATCAATCACCCATCAATCACCCCCTATCACCACCTGTCACTGTTACCTATCAGATCAGACCCTAATCTGCCCCTTGCGGGCACCCAATCACCCGCCCACATGCTCAGATTGCCCTCAGACCCCCCCCCCTTATCAATTCGCCAGTGCATTAATTACATCTGTCCTTCCCTGTAATAACCCACTGATCACCTGTCAATCACCTGCCAATCACCTATCACCCATCAATCACCCCCTGTCACTGCCACCCAACAATCAGCCCCTAACCTGCCCCTTGCGGGCAATCTGATCACCCACCCACACCAATAGATCGCCCGCAGATCCGACATCAGATCACCACCCAAGTGCAGCGTTTACATCTATTCTCTCCTCTAAACACCCACTAATTACCCATCAATCACTCCCTATCACCACCTGTCACTGTTACCTATCAGATCAGACCCTAATCTGCCCCTTGCGGGCACCCAATCACCCGCCTACACGCTCAGATTGCCCTCAGACCCCCCTTTATCAATTCGCCAGTGCAATATTTACATCTGTCCTTCCCTGTAATAACCCACTGATCACCTGTCAATCACCTGCCAATCACCTATCACCCATCAATCACCCCCTGTCACTGCCACCCAACAATCAGCCCCTAACCTGCCCCTTGCGGGCAAACTGATCACCCACCCACACCAATAGATCGCCCGCAGATCCGACATCAGATCACCACCCAAGCGCAGTGTTTCCATCTATTCTCTCCTCTAAACACCCACTAATTACCCATCAATCACCCATCAATCACCCCCTATCACCACCTGTCACTGTTACCCATCAGATCAGACCCTAATCTGCCCCTTGCGGGCACCCAATCGCCCGCCTACACGCTCAGATTGCCCTCAGACCCCCCCTTATCAATTCGCCAGTGCAATATTTACATCTGTTCTCCCCTGTAATAACCCACTGATTACCTGTCAATCACCTATCAATCACCCATCAATCACCCCCTGTCACTGCCACCCATCAATCACCCCCTGTCACTGCCACCCATCAATCACCCGCTGTCACTGCCACCCATCAATCAGCCCCTAACCTGCCCCTTGCGGGCAAACTGATCACCCACCCACACCAATAGATCGCCCGCAGATCCGACATCAGATCACCACCAAAAGCGCAGTGTTTCCATCTATTCTCTACCCTAAACACCCACTAATTACCCATCAATCACCCCCTGTCACTGCTACCTATCAGATTAGACCCCTATCTGCCCCTAGGGCACTCAATCACCCGCCCACACCCTCAGAATGCCCTCAGACCCCAGCCCTGATCACCTCGCCAGTGCATTGCTTGCATCTATTCCCCCCTCTAATCACACCTTGAGACACCCATCAATTACCTCCTGTCACCCCCTAGCACACCTACCCATCAGATCAGGCCCCAATTTGCCCCGTGTGGGCTCCTGATCACTCGGCCAAACCCTCAGACCCCCTTCCGATCACCTCCCCAGTGCATTGATTGCATCTATTTTCCCCTCTAACCACCCCCTGAGACACCCATCAATCACCTCCTGTCACCCCCCTAGCACTCCTATCCATTAGATCAGGCCCAATACAACCTGTCATCTAAAAGGCCACCCTGCTTATGACCAGTTCCACAAAATTCGCCCCCTCATAGACCACCTGTCATCAAAATTTGCAGATGCTTATACCCCTGAACAGTCATTTTGAGACATTTGGTTTCCAGACTACTCACGGTTTTGGGCCTGTAAAATGCCAGGGCGGTATAGGAACCCCACAAGTGACCCCATTTTAGAAAAAAAGACACCCCAAGGTATTCTGTTAGGTGTATGACGAGTTCATAGAAGATTTTATTTTTTGTCAAAAGTTAGCGGAAATTAATTTTTATTGTTTTTTTTTCACAAAGTGTCATTTTTCACTAACTTGTGACAAAAAATAAAATCTTCTATGAACTCGCCATACACCTAACGGAATACCTTGGGGTGTCTTCTTTCTAAAATGGGGTCACTTGTGGGGTTCCTATACTGCCCTGGCATTTTAGGGGCCCTAAACCGCGAGGAGTAGTCTAGAAAACAAATGCTTCAAAATGACCTGTGAATAGGACGTTGGGCCCCTTAGCGCACCTAGGCTGCAAAAAAGTGTCACACATGTGGTACCGCCGTACTTAGGAAAAGTAGTATAATGTGTTTTGGGGTGTATTTTTACACATACCCATGCTGGGTGGGAGAAATTTCTATGTAAATGGTCAATTGTGTGTAAAAAAATCAAACAATTGTCATTTACAGAGATATTTCTCCCACTTAGCATGGGTATGTGTAAAAATACACCCCAAAACGCATTATACTACTTCTCCTGAGTACAGCGGTACCACATGTGTGGCACTTTTTTACACCCTAAGTACGCTAAGGGGCCCAAAGTCCAATGAGTACCTTTAGGATTTCACAGGTCATTTTGCGACATTTGGTTTCAAGACTACTCCTCACGGTTTAGGGCCCCTAAAATGCCAGGGCAGTATAGGAACCCCACAAATGACCCCATTCTAGAAAGAAGACACCCAAAGGTATTCCGTACGGAGTATGGTGAGTTCATAGAAGATTTTATTTTTTGTCACAAGTTAGCGGAAAATGACACTTTGTGAAAAAAAACTATTAAAATCAATTTCCGCTAACTTGTGACAAAAAAATAAAAACTTCTATGAACTCACCATACTCCTAACGGAATACCTTGGGGTGTCTTCTTTCTAAAATGGGGTCATTAGTGGGGTTCCTATACTGCCCTGGCATTTTAGGGGCCCTAAACCGTGAGGAGTAGTCTTGAAACAAAAATGACCTGTGAAATCCTAAAGGTACTCATTGGACTTTGGGCCCCTTAGTGCAGTTAGGGTGCAAAAAAGTGCCACACATGTGGTATCGCCGTACTCGGGAGAAGTAGTACAATGTGTTTTGGGGTGTATTTTTACACATACCCATGCTGGGTGGGAGAAATACCTCTGTAAATGACAATCTTTTGATTTTTTTACACACAATTGTCCATTTACAGAGGTATTTCTCCCACCCAGCATGGGTATGTGTAAAAATACACCCCAAAACACATTGTACTACTTCTCCCGAGTATGGCGATACCACATGTGTGGCACTTTTTTGCACCCTAACTGCGCTAAAGGGCCCAAAGTCCAATGAGTACCTTTAGGATTTCACAGGTCATTTTGAGAAATTTCGTTTCAAGACTACTCCTCACGGTTTAGGGCCCCTAAAATGCCAGGGCAGTATAGGAACCCCACAAATGACCCCATTTTAGAAAGAAGACACCCCAAGGTATTCCGTTAGGAGTATGGTGAGTTCATAGAAGATTTTATTTTTTGTCAAAAGTTAGCGGAAATTGATTTTAATTGTGTTTTTTCACAAAGTGTCATTTTCCGCTAACTTTTGACAAAAAATAAAATCTTCTATGAACTCACCATACTCCTAACGGAATACCTTGGGGTGTCTTCTTTCTAAAATGGGGTCATTTGTGGGGTTCCTATACTGCCCTGGCATTTTAGGGGCTCTAAACCGTGAGGAGTAGTCTTGAAACGAAATTTCTCAAAATGACCTGTGAAATCCTAAAGGTACTCATTGGACTTTGGGCCCTTTAGCGCAGTTAGGGTGCAAAAAAGTGCCACACATGTGGTATCGCCGTACTCAGGAGAAGTATTATAATGTGTTTTGTGGTGTATTTTTACACATACCCATGCTGAGTGGGAGAAATATCTCTGTAAATGGACAATTGTGTGTAAAACAAATTAACAAATTGTAATTTACAGAGATATTTCTCCCACCCAGCATGGGTATGTGTAAAAATACACCCCAAAACACATTATACTACTTCTCCTGAGTACGGCAATACCACATGTGTGGCACTTTTTTGCAGCCTAACTGCGCTAAGGGGTCCAAAGTCCAATGAGCACCTTTAGGCTTTACAGGGGTGCTTACAATTTAGCACCCCCCAAAATGTCAGGACAGTAAACACACCCCACAAATGATCCCATTTTGGAAAGTAGACCCTTCAAGGTATTCAGAGAGGGGCATGGTGAGTCCGTGGCAGATTTCATTTTTTTTTTGTCGCAAGTTAGAAGAAATGGAAACTTTTTTTTTTTTTCTCACAAAGTGTCATTTTCCGCTTACTTGTGACAAAAAATAATATCTTCTATGAACTCACTATGCCTCTCAGTGAATACTTTAGGATGTCTTCTTTCCAAAATGGGGTCATTTGGGGGGTATTTATACTATCCTGGAATTCTAGCCCCTCATGAAACATGACAGGGGGTCAGAAAAGTCAGAGATGCTTGAAAATGGGAAAATTCACTTTTTGCACCATAGTTTGTAAACGCTATAACTTTTACCCAAACCAATAAATATACACTGAATGGGTTTTTTTTTTATCAAAAACATGTTTGTCCACATTTTTCGCGCTGCATGTATACAGAAATTTTACTTTATTTGAAAAATGTCAGCACAGAAAGTTAAAAAAATCATTTTTTTGCCAAAATTCATGTCTTTTTTGATGAATATAATAAAAAGTAAAAATCGCAGGAGCAATCAAATAGCACCAAAAGAAAGCTTTATTAGTGACAAGAAAAGGAGCCAAAATTCATTTAGGTGGTAGGTTGTATGAGCGAGCAATAAACCGTGAAAGCTGCAGTGGTCTGAATGGAAAAAAAGTGGCCGGTCCTTAAGGGGTAGAAAGCCCTAGGTCCTCAAGTGGTTAAGGTGAAAGAGAACAGTATACATTAAGCACAAATAAGAACATGTAAGTAACACAGTGCCTGATGATGATTATAATGACCATAACAGTGATAGTAATCTAGAGAGTTAAACCTAGAGTAGCCAGGTAATCAGTTTATTAGCTTTCTTGGGAAAAATATTTCCCTAGCTTGAATCATTCACAGCTACAAACAGTATAAATAGTTACCGAGGGAATCAATGACAGATGAATGAAGGAAACAGTATGATGCAATTCTCTTGTATTTTATACCTGGAGAGCCACGGCACTGAAGTGAGCTAAATTAGATCAGCTTACATGTTATCAATACTACGAGCAGCTGATCTAATCGAGATGCGGGGGGAGCTTACTAGGACAAAATTAACAAATATCTTATCACTCTACAAACACAGATTCCTTTACAGCTCAATCACTTTAAATGAATCAGAAAGGCACTGAAAATATCCACTGCCACCATAACACATAGTGCTGAAGTACACCCATCGATACGGTGCATATATACTTTCTCAGCAAGGGCACTGAAACTCAGGAGTGACTGTATTTGTTTATGTATAAAAAGCTTACTCTTGTGCAATATTTTTCTAAGAAGTTGTGTATCTATATTTTCTTAATGCTGCTTTTCTGAAGGAGCTTGGCCAAGTGTTGCTTGGTTTTTGGCTCCTTTCATCCACTTCACTAGCAGGGCCTGTTCTAGCAACAATTGGGCCCCAGGACAAAATGAGCCTCCACCCCCCAGATTCCCCCCCCCCTTCCCTAGTGGCATTATAGGTCCTTTATTGCTTCCCAATTCCCCTGAAGGGCCCTGAGCCATTTGCTCCACCAGGTCACCCATCAACTTATTGTGCTCCCCAGTGCCCCTGCAGTGTCTTCAGGAGAGCAGCAACTCACCTGTGTAGCAAAAAAGGATCAGACCGCCACTCCTATGATTGTTTGTTTTTAAAGGGTTAAAACTTTATCGGAGCAATGCTGCTCACCACTTTCCACTGTGGCCTCACACTCTTCTGCCCTGGTGCTCCTCATACACACATGCAAGAACCTCATCATGTGTGGAACATACCAGAATGACTCAGGCTGTGGGACATTTTAGCAGTGCTCAGGGCCAGTGTTACCATATGGGGCAACCTGAGCAATTGCCCTCCCCTCCCCCGGTCACCCCCCAACTTAGCTGTGATCCCTGGGTCCCCTGCAGAGTGTTTGGAAGAGTAGCAACTCACCTCTACCCTGTAATTCTGTGACTCCATCCTCCGTGCACTCGTATTTTTATCCTCACAAGGGCACCTCCTCCATTATTCAGCACATGCGATTAAGTAACAGCAGTTCCTATTAACCCATTCGCGTTCCGTCGTTTTCACTTGAGCAATGTTCACCTCCCATTGATTAGCCTATAACTTTATCACTACTTATCACAATGAACTGATCTATATCTTGTTTTTTCCGCCACCAATTAGGCTTTCTTTGGGTGGTACATTTTGCTAAGAGCCACTTTACTGTAAATGCATTTTAACAGGAAGAATAAGAAAAAAACAGAAAAAAAAATCATTATTTCTCAGTTTTCAGTCATTATAGTTTTAAAATAATACATGCCTCCATAATTAAAACTCACGTATTGTATTTGCCCATATGTCCCAGTTATTACACCATTAAAATTATGTCCCTATCACAATGTATGGCGACAATATTTTATTTGGAAATAAAGGTGCATTTTTTCCGTTTTGCATCTATCACTATTTACAAGTTTAAAATAAAAAAAATATAGAAATATTTCATCTTTATATTGATATTTAAAGAGTTTAGACCCTTAGGTAAATATTTACATTTTTTTCATTGTAATGTTTTTTTTTTTATATTAAACATTTTATTTGGGTAGTTTTGGGAGGGTGGGATGTAAACAATAGGTTTATAATGTAAATGTGTCTTGAGTTTTATTTTTTTTGCTTTTAGTTGTAGTTTTACTTTTTGGCCACAAGATGGCGGTCATGAGTTTGTTTACATGACGTCACTCTAAGCGTAACATACGCTTAGAGAGACGCATGGGGGAGGCAACAGCCAGAAAAAGCGCAGCTTCCGAGAGAAGCTGTCGCTTTTTCAGCGTGGGAGAGGAATCAGTGATCGGGCACCATAGCCCGATTCACTGATTGCCTGGTTAACAAACCGCGGGCCAGGAGCCTGCGATCAGCCGCCGGAGTGCGCGGTAGCACGCAAGGTTCCTGGACGTAGTTTCTATGTCCAGGAACTAAAATAGGTTAAACACAGATAGCGGATTCATCAAGTCTTGTCTAAGATGTGAGATGGTAAGGTATACTTGCAAAATCTTTTTATTCATAGTAGGTATGGAGAAGATGGCATAGATGGGCCCAAGTAAATAAGAAAATATAAACACCTATGTATTGATATCAAAATACAGTGGAACCTTGGTTTGTGAAAATAATTTGTTCCAGAAGCATGCTTGTAATCCAAAACACTATTACATCAAAGAGAATTTCCATATAAGAACTAATGGAAACTCAGATGATTTGTTCCAAAATCCAAAAACAGTTCTAGAAAAAATATTTAATAAATAGTACTATATCGTATGAAATAAAAATGTAAACAAGACTTTCTCTATAACTAACATAATCATTGCCATCTGTTGGCTCACACCAACTTTTTTTTTTTTTTTTTGGGCTTTAACTAGTGTTGGGCGAACAGTGTTCGCCACTGTTCGGGTTCTGCAGAACATCACCCTGTTCGGGTGATGTTCGAGTTCGGCCGAACACCTGGTGGTGTTCGGCCAAACTGTTCGGGTTCGCCCGAACGGCTCAATGCCTGGCCGAACAGGGCCCCTGTTCGGCCGAACAGGGCCCTGTTCGGCCGAATACGGCCCCCCTATGGGGTCGCAGGCATAAGGGGGGAGCATGCCCCGATCGCGGGGGGGGTCGGAAATTCCCCCCACCCCCTCCGCTAGCGCTCCCCCCTCTGCCCGCTTCCCCATACAAAAGTTTAAGGATAGTAAAACAGTACCGGTGGTAGTGGCTGGCAGTGGGCCGCACTGTGAAGTGAGTGAGGAGGAGGAGTCCGGAGAGTGACGCATTGAGGGAGGCCGGGCAGCGGGCGGTTCAGCGGTAGTACCCTTGTGGTACTTCCGCCCTTTCTCTGACCTCACGCCCGCTGCCCGGCCTCCCTCAACGCGTCACTCTCCGGACTCCTCCTCCTCACTCACTTCACAGTGCCGCCCACTGCCAGCCACTACTACCGGTACTGTTTTACTTTCCTTAAACTTTTATATGAGGAAGCGGGCAGAGGGGGGAGCGCTAGCGGAGGGGGTGGGGGGAATTTCCGACCCCCCCCCCCGCGATCGGGGCATGCTCCCCCCTTATGCCTGCGACCCCATAGGGCCCCCAAAAGCGGGATGTTCGGGGAGTTCGGGGTTCGGCCCAAACATGCCGAACATCTCGGCCATGTTCGGCGAACTTTCCCGAACCCGAACATCCAGGTGTTCGCCCAACACTAGCTTTAACAAGGAAATTATTCAGTGACAGTTACTTTTGAGGATTTCATGGAAATGTGACTTTGCTCAGTCTCTACACTCATATTAAGTACAATTAAATACAATCCTGCAGTGTCAAAAAGGAGAAGAACCATGGCCTCAGTTGTGATGACGTGCCGCAAGTATACTTTTTTTGCTTGTATATCAGGACTTTGCTTGTATATCAAATTTCACAGAAATGTTTACTTGTATTGCAAAGCGCTCTCAAACCAAGTTACTCTCAATCCAAGGTTATACTATTCCAAATGTAGCTGTAATGCATGTGTATATTTTGGACATTTGTGGCTATCAGTCTGCATATTATAAACTGGCATACAAATATACCGACCAATAATTTTACTGTCTGTAATTTTCCCATTCACTTGTCTTAACTTAGTTTCAAATTTAACGAGAATTTGAACTCATTAATGAAATAGGTGACGAAAATTGCAAGCACTGTGGTAGTTCACATTAATGATATTAATATAATTATCTTTTTTTCCTGCATGCCTCTGTGGGTATTCTCATTAGCAAAACTAAGGAACTTAGCAACTGATGAGATGAATAATTTTGTGCTAGTTATATGAAATACATTGTCTGTGTATTGGATCGCATCCTGTCTTTACAGCCTTCTGAGCTTGTTCAGTAGCAATAATGTGCTATATGCAGCATCCTGTTGCAAGCAAAAATCACTTCTGCTTTTTTTCAGAGATGTAACATGTATCTGGTTGCCAAGAACTACAATGTTTTGGAAATCAGAGAGAGAGAGAGAGAGAGAGAGAGAGAAAGAAAGAAAGAAAGAAAGAAAGAAAGAAAGAAAGAAAGAAAGAAAGAAAGAAAGAAAGAAAGAAAGAAAGAAAGAAAGAAAGAAAGAAAGAAAGAAAGAAAGAAAGAAAGAAAGAAAGAAAGGAGAGAGAGAGAGAGAGAGAGAGAGAGAGAGAGAGAGCGGGGCCCTTATTCAATTTACTTTTTATCCAAAGTTATGTAACTACTATATAACTACTTTTCAGCATTCTACAACTGAAAAAGTATCAAAAGTAGGTGAAAAGGTACTGTCAACATTTTTCAAATATTTTCTTGCTTGCTGGTGGCTTAGTGGATTGGATCAGACCTATGGTGAGAGAGGGAGTATTTATGAGCGATAGAAAAGAGATATTGTGAAATGTAAGAACTAGATTAGTGGAAGAGGGAGACATCCAAAACTGACATGTCAGAGGGAGGTAGAGAGAGAGAGCGAGAGAGAGGAAGGCTAGTTCAACCGCCGATGGGGCCCTGCGGCCAAGGTAGCCTTGGGCCACGCCGCAAATTTAGGCCCTAGGGCCACCGAGCAAGTTGCCACCACCCCTGTCCCCTTCCCCTTCTTTACCTTAACTCTTCTGTGCCCCCAGGGTACCCTACAGGATAGCAGTATTGTATCTCAACTGCCCTATCATCTTGTGACATGATGGAGTAGGCAAGTTGGCAAAGTCTATACAATTAATACAGTTAAGGCTAAAATGTTACAGCAGTATGGAGTGATTATTGACATGTTACTGTGGAAAAAGGGACAGTTGACACTTACAATGGACTAAGTGAAAAACATAGTGAGGACTGTGAAATAACAGATGAAATGTTTCAGAGGACAGAGTGACATGGGAAAGAGTGATGACTAACATGTTACAGGGAGCAGATATATGAGATGAAATGATTGTTGATGTATAACAGGAGATGCAGAGATGAGTAACCTATTATAGATAATGTACAGTGGTTGACATGTTGCAGGGATAAAATGACAGGAAGATTGATCTGTCACATGTGATTGCTAATATATTGCAGGGGTGGAGTGATGGCTGACATAATAAAAAATCCATTAAGGGATCTTTAAAAAAAAAGAAATGAAAAGAAACACAATATCAATTGTTCTGCATATCAATTTTTATTTTTATTTATTTTTAAATTTGGAGCTATGTAAAAATGTTAACTGCTTGTAACAACAATTGATTAGTACAGATGTCCTCACTGAAGACTTTCAGGTGCTGCTCACTTTCACCTCACTCAACCCAACCCCTTAGAGTACAACTTTTTGAACAGAGGCGCCAACAAGAATAAAAACGTTTAAAAAACCGTTTAAGGGGCGGAGCCAGCAATGGAGGAGTGAGGACGTGTTCTCTCGGGCTCCCGACCTCATGTGCTCCTAAAAGCCTTTTCTAGCCTTATTATCTCCCCTAATGAGCACCCAGAGGGGCAGAAAGAAGAACAGTAAACGTGGGCACCATAACCAAGAGCAGCAGACTTCAGCCCAACGCCCGCTTACCAGATATTTCCAGGCCCAGAGCTCCGGGTCGGAAGCCTCAAAGATGGCCGACACTGCGCATTCCCCGCAGTCGGCGGGCCCCAGTAAAGCCGGTCCAGCAGCACTAACCAATCTGGAGGATATATGGAGGTATCTTCGTAGCCTCCCTACAAAGCAAGACTTAGAAGAGCAAACTGAACGGATTGTCACCTCCACCTGTTCTGAGATTGCGGGGACTGCGCAGACATCTCGGGCCTAGCAACTCGTGTGACGACGGCCGAAAACGATATAGCGGAGCTGCGTACCGAAGTTGCCCGATTGAAAGCAGAGGGGGTCACTCAAAGCAAGCACAACCAGATCTTCCGGGCAAACCTTGAGGACCTACAGAACAGAGGACGCAGGAATAACATCCGTGTGCGCGGAGTTCCGGAATCTGTTCAGGCGGACGCCATCTTTGCCTCCATGAGGTCCTTGTTTAACGGCCTCTTAAACCGCCCAGAGAACCATAAATTGAAAATGGACCGCGCACACAGAGCTCTACGTGCGATGCCCAAAGGTCAGGCACCACCACGAGATATTATCTGCAGGCTGCACAACTACCAAGAAAAAGAACAAATCATGGTGGCAGCTCGTGCACATGGGCCTGTTGACTTTGAAGGCACTCAAGTTTCCCTCTATCAAGATCTGGCCCCCTCTACTCTTTCCCAGCGCCGGGCCTTAAAACCTCTCATTCAGGCACTCCAACAGGAAGGAGCAACATACCGGTGGGGCTTTCCGTTCTATCTGATGGCGGAGAAGGGCAACCACTCGTTCACTCTGCGCCACCCGCGAGAGCTACCAGATTTCTTTCAAGCGCTAGAAATACCCGCTGTGGAGGTACCTGAGTGGGACCCAGATGGCCTTCCAACAACGCGCCCGCAACGGGCCCGAGAGCCTCAATAGGTCTAGATGGTCATGAGTACTGTGACTGTGTCTACGAACTCTGCCTTCCCTTCTTGTGTCCCCTTTCGTCCCTCCGTCCCCACCCGATAATGGACTCTAGGCCGGCGGCCTGTTGTTTCTCACCCCAGGGGGACGCACCCTGACTCTATCTAATGCCTATCCAAAGCCCCTGCGTAACCCCCTCTGAGAACTTCCTTTGGCAGCAAGATAACTGGGGGTTGCCCTGTGCCTCGGGGTGCCCCGCGCCCTCCCCCATCCGGGTAATGACGGTTCTCCGGGCCCCCCTCCCATGCTGCACAAGACATTGTATTACTCCACATGATCGCCGTTATCAGACTGCGTCCTCATAAGTTGATGGCTCCCTATCTTAAAGTAAATTCTCAGTGAAGATATTATGTATGCATATAATATGTATGGTAAATTTATAAAAGGGAGTGTGGCTGGCTTGGGGGGTCCGGCTACAGGTTCCTAGCTTGGAGGTGGGGGAGGAGTGTACCTCCTAACATAGGAATGGGATAATAATTACCACTGGGGACTGTGCATTCTCAGGGTGTATGACAACAATTAACCGCAGCTCGCAAGCTCTCTGGCAGGAGGGGGCTCCCAGTTCCCCCGCATCTTTGTGGGAAACAGGAGACCCCTCCCTTTAGACGTGGGCACAGTGGCTGCCTGGGAGAGGTTAGCGAGAGCCGGATAGGCCTCTGGATATTCTAGGGGTGGAGAGGGTGGGGGGAGGGAGGGGGATTTAGACGCAGAAGGGGACTAAGAATAAGCCTTTTGTTTGTTCACTAGAAATGTTATTTTTCATTACGTAATTTGTGTACACGGGTGTTCGGGGGGGGGGGGAGGGAAGGGTCCGAGCCAACCCTATTGTGTGGTCTCTTTACCCCAGGGCGTTTTGCCATATAGTCACTGGGTGCTTTGCATAACCAGTGAGTTATAGGAATTATTTCCTAGACGAGCAGGCCTTTTGCCTACGTGTTGTATGTGGTTTCTTATACACATGTCTCTAATATCTGTATTTCTACTCTTTTTCTCTCTATTTCTTGCTAACCTTTTCTACCACTTTGTGTGGCTTTCTTCTACGGGGAGGTGGGGGGACGGGCCCGGGGGATGGGTGCTGACCTATGGCTCAGCAGTCACTTAAGTTTTTGACTCTGAACACCAGGGGCCTAAATGTACCTGAGAAAAGATCCGCAATTTTACGCCTGTGCCACAAAGAAAGAGCCAATGTAATATTTCTCCAGGAAACGCACTTTAAAGGGTCCCGCACCCCAAAATTGTTTAACAAATACTATAGAAATGCCTTCTATAGTACCTCGCAGGACACCAAAACTAAGGGAACAGCTATCCTCATTTCTAGGGATACCCCCTTGATCATAACAGAAGAATTCAGTGATCTTAAGGGACGTTTTAATCCTGTTAAGGGCACCATAATGGACCGAAATATTACTATTGGCTCTTTTTATGCTCCTAATCTCCACCAGGTGGAATTCCTACAATCCTTTTTGCTTAAACTGCAGTCCTTTGCCGAGGGAAGCATAATATTAGGAGGAGATCTGAACCTAGTATTGGATCCCATGTTAGACGCATCCTCTCAGAGAACACCCACTTCGGGAAAATTGCTTCGTAAATGCAAATCTCTACTACATGCCTTACAATTAGTAGATGTATGGAGAATCCATCATCCCTCGGTAAGGGACTACACGTTCTACTCTTTCCCCCACAACTCATATACCAGAATTGACTACCTCCTCATCTCCCAAAATTTGCTATCAGTATCCACAGCCCCTACTATCGGCAATATGACATTATCTGATCATGCACCGGTCTGGGTGAATCTTACCCTGGGGGATATCAGACGCGGCCCTGCTCTATGGCGTTTGAATAACTCTTTAATTAAAGCCAAATCAATTGCTCAGAAACTCAGAGGAGAAATGAAGGAATTCTTTAGGATTAATACCCAGGATGATATGTCACCCCTAGTGGTCTGGGAAACACACAAATGCTTTATGAGAGGCATTTTAATAAGGGAGGGAGCTATGAGAAAGAGGATGAGAGAGAAAGAAATCAATGAAGTACACACCCGCATACAAAACTTGGAGATTCAGCATAAAAGAAGCGGGTTGACGTCTACTTTAGAGGCTCTTACCAAAGAGAGAACTACCCTCAAAGACTTACTTTTCCATAAGGCGCGCTACTCTGCAGAGAGATGCAAACGCACCTATTATGAATTTGGTAACAGATGTGGTTCCATGTTGGCTAGAGCCCTAAAGAAGCAACAAACCTCTAACTATGTAGCAGGTGTCAAAGACAAACGCTCTGTAATGCACCACACATATGAAGATATCTCTAGAATTTTCAAGGAATACTATGAAGGGTTGTATAACTTACCAGCACCTCAAAGCTCCGAACCGAGAGCCAATCACAGGGAAAAGATAACCTCTTATCTCAAGGAAGCTAAAATGCCCTTCTTACCACAACTTGAATCTGAGGAACTAGAAGACCCCTTTACGTTAGATTAACTCAAACTAGCCCTATCCCAGATCCCCTCGGGTAAATCACCTGGACCGGATGGGTTTACACCAGAATATTATAAAATCTTTGGGGGGGGGGGGGTGGTATCACCACATTTGTTGAACTCCTTTAATGCAATAACTGATTTACCTCTGGAGAAAAATTGGTTCTCGACCCAGATGTTGGAATCACATATTTCAGTACTGCCTAAGGAGGGAAAGGACCCAGCTCTGTGTCAAAGCTACAGACCCATATCACTTTTAAACATAGACCTGAAGCTATATGCTAAGATCCTGGCTAATAGGCTCACCCCTCTACTACCCAAGCTAGTTTGCCCAGACCAAGTAGGTTTCATAATGGGAAGGGAGGCTAGGGACAACACAATCCGGACATTAAATCTCCTGCATTGGGTGAGGTCCCGGTCTACCCCTACACTTCTGCTTTCCACCGATGCTGAAAAGGCATTTGATAGGGTGGACTGGGACTTCATAGAATGCACCCTCCGCCATGTGGGGTTGGGGAGCAAAATGCGGAAGCGTATCTTGACATTATACTCACGTCCTAATGCCAAAGTAAAAGTAAATGGGGTCCTGTCGGATCCGTTTGATATACGAAATGGCACTCGTCAGGGGTGCCCCCTATCCCCCTTAATGTTTGCCCTTTCCCTAGAACCCTTCCTATGTAAGATAAGAGCCAATCCGGACATTCAAGGAGGTCATTTTCCTAAATCTACACATAAAATCGCTGCATACGCTGACAACATGCTATTTTTCTTAACTAATCCCCACATATCTCTGCCCAATCTTCTAGGAGAATTTTCCACTTATGGTCAGCTGTCCAATTTATCTATAAATTAT
This sequence comes from Hyperolius riggenbachi, assembly GCF_040937935.1. Lineage (NCBI taxonomy): Eukaryota > Metazoa > Chordata > Amphibia > Anura > Hyperoliidae > Hyperolius > Hyperolius riggenbachi. The sequence continues at coordinate 302,515,250 of NC_090647.1, forward strand.
GACAAAAGTGAAGCTCTTGGGGTCTTGCTACCCGATACTCTTAAGTCCTTACTAAAAAGCAACTTCCCTTTTAAATGGCCCCCCCACTCCTTAAAATACTTGGGAGTCCAGATCACCTCTAATCCGAAGGACCTATTTTCAAAAAACTTCCTCCCCGCCTTAGATGGGATCAAAGGAGACCTGCAGTGCTGGGACAAACCCCAGTTTTCCTGGTTTGGGCGAACAAATATAATAAAAATTACAGTAATGTCCCGCCTGCTCTATCTCTTCCAGACGTTACCGATTTATATACCAGCCCAATATTTTAAAAAGATCACGCAATTGTTCTCTAAGTTCATATGGAGGGGCCGCAGGCCTAGACTAAAATACGCTCTTCAGATTGCCCCTAAAGAGATGGGAGGAATGGCGGTTCCCTGCCCTCGCCTATACCACGCAGCGTCGATTTTAATTAGAATAATAGACTGGCATAGACACATGGAACAAAAGATATGGGTAGGCATGGAAAATGAACTGTTAGCTGGTCGCCTTGCCTTGGCCCCCTGGTCTGCACATTCACTTCAAGTAACTGAACCAGCAGCTGTTTTAATCTCTTATACTCTTAAGCTTTTAGGGAAGTATAGATCCAACCCACTGATATCTCCATGGCCTTCCCCCCTCCTCCCTCTCCTTGATAATCCGCTGTTTGCCCCAGGCCTACAGGCTAGGGGCTACTTGGCGTGGCGGGTAGACCCACCTATTAGAACACACCATCTTCTCACCAACGGGAGCTGGGTCCAACTTTCAGATTTACGCACACAGTTTAACTCACCTGACTTAGACGTCTGGAGCTGGAACCAATTTAAACACTTCATAAGGTCCCAAGGAACGAAGGAAAGTTTTAATAGATCTTTGACTCCCTTTGAGCACACCTGCCTAGGAAAAGGAATGATTAAGGGCATGATATCCTTGGTATACCCACTACTGGGCGCCTCTGAATCCCCGACAGGTGCACTCAAATCCAAGTGGGAAGCCGATCTGGGAGAACGTTTCACAGATAAGCAGTGGAATAAAATTTTGATATTCTAACAAAAAACATCCATCTCCTCGAGAAGCCAAGAGGCGAGATATAAAGTTTTTACTCGGTGGTATCTTACACCCTCTAGGCTTCACATTATGTTCCCAGGCACCACAGGCACCTGTTGGAGATGCGGAGCAGAACAGGGCACCCTTATGCATATATTTTGGTCCTGCCCAGGTCTTTCCAGATACTGGGCGGAGGTAAGGGAGCTGATGCATATTATGACAGATTTCCTACCACCTGACTCCCCTGCCTTTTTCCTCCTCCATCACAACACATGGTCCGTTAGAAGATATAAAAAAAAACCCCTAACGCGACATCTGATTAACGCTTCTAAGATCCTGATAGCTAGACATTGGAAATCTCCGGAAGTCCCCTCTATTCAGGAATGGCTCCGGGAGGTTGACCAGGTCCAGAGAATGGAGGATCTTACATCTTCCATCTATGACAAACATGAGCAATTCTGGAAGACATGGTATGGATGGTTCGATTTCAAGGAATCTGACTGCTATCGCTCCCTCATATCAACCTAACCTCATAACAGGCTCTCAGGTCTCTAACCATACCCCTGTTGTTCGGAAGATAATAATGAGCTTCACTGCTGCCCCCGGGAACCTACTCTCAATACCGCTTCCCCTTCACTTACTTTCCTACTATCTCCTATCTCTTTCTATTATCTGCCTATCTCTCTCTTCTTTACTTTGTCTTCTTTATATCTTTGTCCATGTTTAAATCTTGTCCATGCATAGCAGTCATATATAGATCAGTCCAAAAATCATCTCCTTTTCGATATCAAACCAGATGTGGTTTGCATGGAAATACATCGTCATTCAGGTTTTTACACTCCATAGGCGGACCATATAGTCGAGGTCGGTTACCGGTGTATGATCCCTTTGGGCCCGGTACTGACCCTTCGGTAGCCTCTACACTTAATGGGTAGTCTTAACCTCATCAAAAGGACCATTGTTAAATAGACTGTCACGGGCTATAGAATTGATGTTTTGGTAATTTCCCTTTTAATTGGTTTGATGGAACCACACTGTTTAGTGGTCCTTCCTAACACGGTCTATAAGACATCTAGGAATATATTCTGGTTTTCATATCCTGTACTGTACCATTACCTTCTCTGATTTATACTGTATGTGGCGGGATTTATATGGAAATCCTTACTGTATGTATGTACCTTTTCTAAAATATTCAAAATAAAAGAATCTTTAAAAAAAACAAAAAAAAAAAACGTTTAAAAGGGGGAAGTTGTGGTGGACTTACCTCCCTCGCAGTTTAACAGACTGAAAAATGTTACTTTAATTCAAAATAACATTTATTAGGTGCTCCAAAATGCAAAGCGTTTAACAGGTCACAATTCTGCTTCATCAGGCAAATAATGGAGAGAACTAGTACAATCTGTGCAGCAACCAAGAGCCTCTGTCACAGTTTTTATTCTTGTTGGTGCCTCTGTTCAATAATGTATACTTAGTCTAGTCCACCCTTGGTGGAGGGGTGTATCTTTTCTGTCTTCAGGGAGCAACTTCTTAAACCTAAGTGGGGTCAGGTTCCAATTCTCCCCACCTGCCTTGATACTGGTTACCTGTGTAGTAACCCCTGTTTGTGAGAATAACCACTGTTACTTTCACAACTATCTGCATTATTGACTTAAATACTACATTATATTGGGCTCTCGGTTTCCTGTCTTCATTTTGAACCCCTCATAGGGACATTAGTAGCAAGCTAGGACGTGACTGCTCTCCCCCAAAACTTTTCAGAAGGTCCAGGCTCGGAATTCAGAGTTGTAAAAGTCATGGCATACTTGTTGCAACCTTTTCAACTTTAAGAAAAGAAGTATGCAGTCTTCCAAAAACTAAGATTATAAATGGAGAGATCTCCACAGGAGCATAGCACAGAGCAGGGAAATGAGGCACTGCCTTTCACTCTTTTGCTGCATGATTTCTGCCTGCTGTTACTAAAAACTTCTTATACCACTTAGGTTAGGTGGATCAGGGCGACCAACCAATCTGTCAACACTAGCATTAGAGATCAGGTGGAAGACCCATTTAGGCTGCATCCAGGGACATAACTACAGGGGAGCAGCCTCTTCAGCTACAAGGGGGGCAGCTGTAAAGGGGCCCTAACTACTACTTCACTCCCTATGATAAAGGGGTCTATCCTTCCGATCAGGTGTTTTTGTGGCTACACTACTTATGGGTGTGAAGATTATGATGGCCAAACTTGTTTTATGACCCTTGTGAGATGGACTTCTGGCTGTGAGAGTCACAAGGGGTAGGCAAGGGTAAGGGTGTGAACATTGGGTGGTGGGCTCAAAGTTTTGTGGGGGGGCAGCATACTTTGTAGTTACGACCCTGGCTACATCTGCATAAAATAACTCTATGTTATAATATGCAATAATAACAATAGTTATGTAGGTAAAACAACCAGTGCGACATTTATCCATCCATCTACCTCTCTTCCCCACTCTCTTTCTTCTCTCTCGCTCTCTCAGCATCTAAATTAGATCAAATAAAACAATTGCATTTTCTCTGAATTCACAGTGAATTTGTTAGCATTAGGACTTATAATTTTAGGCAAAAAAGTATTTTTTCTGCCATGAATATAAAATGGAGCTAACAAACTTTGATGATTCCTTGTGAAGCTGTGACAAGGCACAGGAGGAAGTCATGTAAGGAAACTCAGAACCGACATTCAAAAAGCATTTTTCACATTTTAGATCAATAAAAACTGTAGGCAGAACAAAAAAAGTATAAGAAGAACACACCGGGCTTGATTTACTAAGGTTCTCCTAATCTTGAGAACAATAGAGAACATAAATAATTTCCATGGCCTAGATTTTTTTTAAATCAACTGCTGTTTGTGGCAATTTAGAAAAAAATACAAAAAGCATGGATATGAAAAGAATGAGCTTTAGGTTTATGCAGCTTAGCAAGCAGAGGAGAAGAGCAAATTCAGGAAACAGTGTGGACACATAAGTGGTGGGAATGTGGGAGAAAGGGAGAGATGTTTCAGAAAGAAAGCACAAGCTGTAGCAGTCTGTTCAGTTTCTAATGCTAACTGCAGCGGCGGACTGACAACTCATGGGCCCCACGGGCGATAGGAGATTATGGGGCCTTGTACCCCCGCAAGCCAAACCCACTTGCGCAGCTAAGTAGCCAGTAAAGTTACCCCCAGTATAGGTTAGATAGGTAAGTGCCTACAGTATAGGTTAGATAGGTAGGTGCCCTGAGTATAGGTTAGATGGGTAGGTGACCCGAATATAGGTTAGATAGGTAGGTGCCCCCATATAGGTTAGATAGGTAGGTGCCCTGAGTATAGGTTAGATGGGTAGGTGACCCGAATATAGGTTAGATAGGTAGGTGTGTGCAGTACGTGTTAGATAGGTAGGTGCCCACAGTATAGGCTAGATAGGTAGGTGCCCTCAGTATAGATTAGATAGGTAGGTGCCTGCAGTATAGGTTATATAGGTAGGTGCCCGCAGTGGCAGGGGGAGCAGGCATAGCTGTTACAACTCACCTTCCATCGCCGATCCTCTGCAGCCTCTCTCTTCTTCCTGTCCTGGTGTCTGTCGCATTGGTAACAGCACTCCCTGTGATGACATGCGGTCACGTCATCACAGGGAGGTGCTGTAACCAGCGCGACGGACACTCAAGAGTGGAAGAAGATAGAGACTGTGGGGATCGGCGGCAGAAGGTGAGTTGTAACATCTATGCCCACTTCCCCTGCCACTGCACCCACCCTCTCTGCCTCTCAATCGTGCCAGGGGTGGGCCCCCTACTGACCACGGGCCCTCGGTCCATGCCTGAGTGCCCTAAAGGTCAGTCCACCCTGGCTATCTGCCACTTCTTGGCATCTATGTTAAAACTGTGACTGGTTATTTGAACACCCGATATTGTCAATAATATTCACATAATGTATCAGTGGCAGAAATTTGCGTGCAGCTATAACCAACACTTTCTAACACTAACCTCCTCCCTACCCTATCTTTGAACATAAACCCTCCTTAACTATACCTAACACTAACCTCCCCCCTACATACACATAACACTAACCTCTACTACCCTACCTACACCTAACACTTATCTCCTTCTTACCTATGCCTAACACTAAGCCCCCATCTACAGTTAACACTGTCCCTAAATGCTGCACTGATGCCTTTTTGTTGCAGTCGTTAATAGTAGTTGGCTTTACATATAAGCAATATTGATATTCAGCTAAATCTAAATGAGTGTCTGACACTTTACACATGCAAGTTGTTGAAAAATGTTGAAAGATCCTTTAAAGCTCTTTCATGTAACAAAATAAACCAGAAGATATCAATCTGACAGGACAAATTGCTATGGAGAGGTCAGTGACATGGGAGGACACTTATACACACTTTACATTTCTATTTTTTTGCAATGATCTTGAGCAGTCATCTCAGCCAAGAAAAATATACAGTAAGTTTATACACCATTTTACCCTTTTAACAAACCGATTCAATTGCTAAATTACTACCAATTCTGTGCTGCATTGCCAATAACTGAAAATTACAAGCCACATGTACCAGTAATACAGTCAAAGAAAAAAAAACATGTTGCCTATTAGTTTCTATTATTAACTACAAATTACTACATACCGTATATTGCAGCTACTGTAGTATGCCACAGATTTTTATTCAAAGAGATCTGTAGCTAATACAAATTACTCCTATGTCATGCCCTTAGAGGATTATTCAACATGGTAATTTTCATTACAAAGAATCTTAAAATGTAATGAAATAAGTCAGTCACATATTTTCTTTGCTTTCAGCGTACATATTTAAAATCTAAAAGGCATTTTTAAACCAATATGGGAAGTGAGACGCTCACCAAGGTACAGGAGGGAAAAAAAGAAAAAAAGAAAAGAGAAACTGGAATATTTAGAAGTTTGTTAACATACAAACAGCAACATTGGTTCTTCCTGACCGAACACAAATTCTACAGACCTTTTAAAATCATTTTCAGAGCAAATTTTTCTTCGTAACCTCTGGTTGCAGATCGCTATGGGAGTATGGATAAATCAATGTTGACCATAAATATTTCTGTTTCATCTCATAATATCTTTGTTTTTTTCATACACTTCAGCTGCAAGCCTCCTTTTGTAGTTTAAGTGATCCGAAAATCATATATAGTATAAACAAGGAAAGTCCTGTGCACTGTGCTTAGGTAGTCCCAGGCCCGTTTCTAGGGCCGTGGGGGGCGTGCCGCCGCCCAGGGCGCTGTTGGGAGGGGGGCACTATAATGGAGGGGGGAGCCTGAGCCGTGGGGAGGGCAGCCCGACCTCTCCCTCCCTCTCCCGGGCCGCCCTCCGTGCTCCCACCTCAGATGCATAGTCAGTGAGCAGGCAGGAAGCGCTGTTTACAACTCACCTGCCTGGCTCCAAGCGCCGCTCTCTCGCCGCCGGTCTCCGCTCTCTGCATAGATGCTGATACACATGCTGCTTCCTGTTTAGCCGGAAGCAGCGTGTGTATCAGCATGTATACAGAGAGGAAAAGACCGGCGGCGAGAGAGCAGCGCTTGGAGCCAAGCAGGTGAGTTGTAAACAGCGCTTCCTGCCTGCTCACTGACTATGCATCTGAGGGGGGAGCACGGAGGGCACCCGGGAGAGGGATGGAGAGGTCGGGCTGCCCTCCCCGTGGCTCCGGCTCCCCCCTCCATTATAGGGGACAGCTACCTATCTAACCTATCCTGGGGGAACCTACCTAATCTAACTTACGCTGGGGGGCAGCTACCTAATCTAACTTACGCTGGGGGGCACCTACCTATCTAACCTACACTGGGGGGCACCTACCTAATCTAACCTACACTGGAGGGCAGCTACCTAATCTAACCTACACTGGGGGGCAGCTACCTAATCTAACCTACACTGGGGGCAGCTACCTAATCTAACCTACACTGGGGGGCAGCTACCTAATCTAACCTACACTGGGGGGCAGCTACCTAATCTAACCTACACTGGGGGGCAGCTACCTATCTAACCTATACTGGGGGGCACCTACCTAATCTAACATACACTGGGGGGCAGCTACCTATCTAACCTACACTGGGGGGCAGCTACCTATCTAACCTACATGGGGGGCAGCTACCTATCTAACCTACACTGGGGGGCAGCTACCTATCTAACCTACACTGGGGGGCACCTACCTAATCTAACATACACTGGGGGGCAGCTACCTATCTAACCTACACTGGGGGGCAGCTACCTATCTAATCTATACTGGGGGGCACTGCCTATCTAACCTATACTGTGGGGTACCTACCTAATCTAACCTACACTGGGGGGGCAGCTACCTATCTAACCTACACTGGGGGGCAGCTACCTAATCTAACCTACACTGGGGGGCAGCTACCTATCTAACCTACACTGGGGGGCAGCTACCTAATCTAACCTATACTGGGGGCAGCTACCTATCTAACCTATACTGGGGGGCACTGCCTATCTAACCTATACTGTGGGGTACCTACCTAATCTAACCTACACTGGGGGGGCAGCTACCTATCTAACCTACACTGGGGGGCAGCTACCTAATCTAACCTACACTGGGGGGCAGCTACCTATCTAACCTACACTGGGGGGCAGCTACCTAATCTAACCTATACTGGGGGCAGCTACCTATCTAACCTATACTGGGGGGGCACCTACCTAACCTATACTGGGGGCAGCTACCTAATCTAACCTATACTGGGGGGCACCTGTCTAATCTAGCCTATACTAGAGGGCAGCTACCTAATCTAACCTATACGGGGGGCACCTACCTATCTAACCTATACTGAGGGGCACCTACCTATCTAACCTATACTGGGGGGCATCTACCTATCTAACCTATACTGGGGGCACTTATCTAACCTGTATTGGGGGCACCTACCTAGCTAGCCTATACAGGTGGCAACTATACTGGCTACCTATATTGCAGGCACCTACCTAAATAACCTATACTGGGGGCACCTACCTATCTAACCTATGCTGGGGGCAACTATTCTGGCTACCTATATTAGAGACACCCACCTAGCTAACCTGTACTGGGGCACCTACCTATCTAACTTATACCAGGGGCGCCTGCCTATGTAACCTATACTGGGGGCAACTATACTGGCTACCTATACTGGAGGCACCTACCTGGCTAACCTATAGAGGGGGCAACTATACTGGATCACCTATGCGTGGCTACCTATACTAGCGTACCTATTCTTGGCTACCTATACTGGGGGGGCCTATACTAAGTGCAACTAGACCTGGCTAACCTATACTGCGGGCACCCATACTTTGCTCAGGGGGGGCGCAATTTTTACACCCTCGCCCTGGGTGCATTTTAGCCTAGAAACTGCACTGGGTAGTCCTATTGAAGAAAGCAGCAAATAGGATTCCATTCTTGATAACTGCATTAGGTGGTAGTTAAAGAGACTCTGTAACAACATTTGCAGCCTTAATTCTCCTACCCTACAGGTTCCTATACCTGTTATAATGTCCTCTGGATTACTGCAGCATATATCTTCTTTTCTTTGTCAAGCTTTGTTGAACCAAAGAAGAAGGAGCTGTCTCTGCTGTGATAGGGACAAATTATGCACGCCCCCTCAAGGCTCACTCCTGTGTGCTTTGTTTATTTCTCACTCACAGACAGGTTCCTGCTCTCAGTCTCAGCTGTGTCTGTGAGGCTGTGGGAGGAGGGAGCTGCCTGTCACATGCTGACAATTTGTAACCCAGACACAAGTGCAGAGCCCAGACTCCTGGCTCAGAAGAAACAGCTGTGTTTATAAAAGAGTCTCAGGATTCTTATCACGCTTCTGTGGCACACAGCCGCAGAGGCAGAAAGTAAAACGTTTTCTAAACTTGCACATAACATCTGAAGGCTGCATTTACTGTGTAATAATAAAAACTTGTCATGCAAACATAAGGCAGTATACATCCTGTTTCTTTTCAGTATAGTTCCTGTTTCGGCAGCCATCTTTACTGTTTACAAAACAGTTTATAAAACTGTTATTTTATCGCCAATATTGCAGCGGAGGTTGCACAAATGTCACAGAGAGGGTTAGGAGATGTTTATTTATATAACATATATAACATTTCTTCAATACAGATTCTCTTTAAGCATATCAGTGTTTGGAGTTATTTGTAGGCTGCTTTGGACTAATGTTTTTCAGCTTGATTGGACACCTTTTCAGTAGAGTAAAAGATACTGATACTAATGTTGCATGTATGCATTTATACATTTTTTTTTTACTTATTTATAAAGTCCAAAGTAGACCACAGGATGAAACAAAAAGGCATAGCAGAAATATAAATGGATACATGGATTTCTGTCAAACAAAAAGAAGCTGACGTTGAGCACCCAGATACAGCTTGGCATCCATGTTAAAACTGTGACTGGTTATTTGAACACCCTATATTGTCAATAATATTCGCATAATGTATCAGTGGCAGAAATCTGCATGCAGCTATAACCAACACTTTCTAACGCTAACCTCACCCCTACCCTATCTTTGCACATGGTGCTTTAGAATTTGACATCCCTTTAAGGTTTTCTATATTTTTACAGAAATATGATTTAAAACATCATCTAATTTTCAAACAAGTGCTAAAAGTAAATGAAGAACAAGCAAACACAAATTATTATATTTAGTAGGTTGTTAGTATGTCAGTTATTCACTTGGAACTTTGTTCAACATTCTCGAATCAAAGAGCTACACCTCAGTGTAGCAACAGATATTACTTTAAGTGTTGTTTTTAGGTTAACCGGTTATATGATGTTTTGGTTGTTCTTCATTACTATGTTAAGTTTTTCAATCAACAGATGGTCCAGGGATATCTATAACGGTAAAAGTATGTACTGCAGCTACCTACGAGTGTTAAAACGATATACTGCGGTTTATATTTATGAATGCCTATAAAGATTACTACGATAAATGTTCGGGGACTGAACTCCCCTTATAAAAAATACTCACCGTGGAATGAAATCAAGACGCAAAAAGCACAAATCGTTTTTTTCCCAGGAGACATATCTCCTACAAAAAGATACACACCGGTGCTCTAACATATTATTCCCTATAATATATCATAGCACTTTCGTGAAAAAAAAAGAGGCGTATTGATGGCTTTCCTATGTTCCCTATATGCACCGTGGGGTTGTCATGAAAAGTAATTTCGTTGTGTTACACAATGACAATAAAGTGAATTGAAGTGAATTGAATTTCCACAAAGATCTCAAGATTGAGCCCAATAAGGTTATCTCAGACCCAAATGGGAGATACATTATATTTGTAGGAAAAGTAAACGAGGAACCCATCACCTTAGTAGCTCTATACGGCCCAAATACAGCCCAAAAAGCTTTTCTACAAAAACTATGAACAAAAATTAAATCAGTACAACAAGGTCACCTATTAATTGGAGGTGATTTTAACGCCTGCCCTTCTAAATTAGATTCCTCCTCAGGATCCCCACAGCAAATAATTGATAAACAATTATATTGGAACAATCTCTATGATCCATGGCGCATATTTCACTCCTCAGAGCGTGATTATACATATTTTTCAAATGTCCATAAATCCTATTCTAGGATAGACTTATTTCTCACTGACAAACTATTACTACAGAAGGTGATGGATTCCTCTATTGGCTCCCAAACATGGTCAGACCATGCCCCAGTGCACATTATAATTGACGATAAAATTTCAGTATCCAAACCTTTTATGTGGAGACTCAATTCCTCATTGTTAACAGACAAATCCTTTATGGAAAGGTTGGATACAGAAATACGAGAATTTCTTGATAAGAATAATACCCCTGGTATGCAAAATACTACTATATGGTCAGCACTGAAAGCCTACACCAGAGGCATACTAATTAGACAGGGTGCAATTATTAAAAGAGAGAGAAATAATAAATATGAGTCTCTGTTGGAGCAGGTTAGGAGCAAGGAGGAACTCCATAAACAAAATCCATCTCATCAATTAGAAAGGGAACTCTTCCATCTGAGGCAAGAAATATCAGTCATCCTGCAATCCAGATATGACTTTATACTGCAGAAATCTAAACTCAACTTTTATTCTCAAAACAACAAGGCCGGGTCATATCTGGCAAAACTCATAAAGCTAAAGCAACTTAAAGCTAAAATTCACTCATTACAACACCCTATCACAAATCAAACAATTTCTAATCCAAAACAAATTGCAGACCTCTTCAGTGAATACTACGCAAACTTATATAATTTAAAAGACGATTCCCATACAGCTCAACCCACAGACAAAACTATAACCGATTTTTTAAACTCTATAGACCTGCCTAGTCTAACCAATCTACAAGTAGACCAACTAAACACCCCATTTAGCATTAAAGAAATAAACGCAGCTATAACCACCTTAAAACGAAACAAGGCCCCAGGCCCTGATGGCTTTTGTAATGAGTTCTTCCTTGCTCTAAACTCAACTCTATCTCCGATGCTATGTAAACTTTTCAATGAATTTACCTCACTGGGCCATATGCCAGGTGAATACCTAGAAGCCACCATAACAGTTTTACCCAAACCAGGGAAAGACCCAAGCCTCACAACCAACTATAGGCCAATTTCGTTACTAAACACCGACGTGAAATTGTATGCGAAATTATTGGCCACAAGACTAATGCAATATACCCCGTTCCTACTAAACCATGATCAGGTCGGATTCACAAAGGGACACCAAGCGACAGATGCAACTAGACGTATGGCCACAAGTTTAAAACACAGAGAGCTCTGTCGGACGCCTTCATTGCTGTTAACACTTGACGCGGAGAAGGCGTTCGACAGAGTTCATTGGAAGTTTCTTTAGGCCACTCTGATAAAATGTGGGTTCACGGTAACAATAATTTGAGCCATTATGGCCCTATATTCCGCCCCCTCAGCCCGAGTGAACGCGGCAGGTTTCATATCTAAAGCTTTTAAGATATCCAATGGTACCTGGCAGGGGTGTCCCCTATCCCCAGTCATCTTTGTATTGACAATGGAAACCATAGCCCAAAAGATCCACACTAACCCTCAGATTAAGGGAGTTAACATTAATGGCACTGAACACCTGATCAGCATGTTTGCAGATGGTGTGGCCCTCCTGATAACCAAACCTGAATCCTCACTCCCACATATTATAGAAGATTTACAAAAAATCTCTGAGGCATCTTTATATAAATTAACCAGCACAAATCATTTATATTGGGGCTTAATATAGCTCATGAGACAGAATCCCAACTTAAGTCAAAGTTTGAGTTCCCATGGGCAAGGGGAGCAGTATCATATCTTGGGGTTCAACTAATGGAAATAGCTGCCGATCTATTTAAATACAACTATATACCCCTCCTCACAGACATTCGTAAAGAGTGCTCCAACATGGCAAAATTGTGGCTTTCCTGGTCTGGACGGATAGCAGTTTTCAAACTGTTCCTCCTACCCAAAATACTTTATATTTTCCGCACACTACATGTGCCTATACCAAAGTCTTGGTTTTTAGACATTAAAAAGTGCATAAATAATTTTATTTGGAATAGGAAAAAAATCCAGACATCATTTCAGATAATGACTTTAGATAAAGCTAAAGGAGGCATGGGTCTACCCAACATTGAATTATACTACTACGCATCCAATTTAGACATGGCCAAACAATGGTGGTCTCAGGCCGTAGAAACACCATGGGTTAATCTTGAATCTCAACTTTTAGGGATCAATCTTAGAGATCTATTAATTAGTAAAATAATGGGAGCAAAACCTCTGACAACTCAGTATCCAACTATTCAGACTCTATTAAAATCCTGGGAATATTTCATTAAACACCCTCCACCATCAGATACAAATATATCGGTCCAAGCAAATATATCAGTCCTAGAACATCTCATACCAGACCTTGATCTGAGGGCATGGAAAAGAGCAGGAATCATAACCTTTTCAGATCTCTTTGCAAACAACCATATTAAAAAATTTATAGACCTGCAGCAGCAATATGAATTACCACAAGCACAAGTATTTACATATCACAGAGTTTTTCATCTCATAAAATCTACTCAAATATCCCCCCCAACCCCTCATCATAAGATTGCCATTATGCTAAATTACAAAGGGCATAGTTCGGGTGGCATATCGATATGGTACAGTGCCTTAAACGCATATCGCATATCTCCAATTCATAAATACGCTTTAACATGGTCTTCAGATCTGGGCTGTAATATAACAACAGAGCAGCTAATAAAAGCAAGCAAACTAACTACCAAAATTTCCAAGTGCAATTCACACTGGGAAATGCTAAGGAAATTAACGCTTAAATGGTACCTAACTCCAAGGCAGATAGGTTCCTTCTCACCCAACAGCTCTCCTATGTGTTGGAAATGTAATAAGGAATTAGGAACATATACCCATATGTTTTGGAGCTGCCCCTTAGTAGCACAATTATGTATCCAGAGTGGAGTCACGAATAAGACAGTCCCTGATCCCAGGCTTTCAGCTACACCCTAAATTAGCCCTATTATTAATTGACGTCACAGACCTACCACCTAACACTCGGCCTGCAATATGCCATCTAATCCTTAGTTCACTACATTTGATCACTACAAATTGGAAAGCTTCTGAGAAGTTACACATACGTCAAGTGATCGCTAACGCCAAACTCAACCTATTGATGGAGAAGAAAATAAGAGCTAGGTTAGGCCTTAACAGTGATCAATACAGCATTCCGACAATGTGGTAATACAAGACAGGGTTACTTCCCGCTTTTACTCCCTGCTTTTCCATGCTCTCAGGTCACTATGGAGCTTGAGGGTTCTGCAGTATACAGTATATATTATTTCATAATGTGAGGCACCATCTAACAAATTTCCCCATCTTAGTAATGTGGTTAGAATAGAAGTTTAGTTCTCTTTGGTTTGTTCAATGTTGCATAATTAATACATCTAATTACTCCTTTTCTATTATTAATGTACCCAACTAAAACCTAAGACTATAAAGCTATATAAGGCAAACGTCTATATCATTGGGTTATAGATATATAAAGTGATGCATAAAAATGTAATAGATAAGAAATTAGATTTACTTATCACCAATACATTTTAGTTGCAGCTGACTAAAGAAATATCCAACGGGGGGCATCAAGACCCACTGGATCCGTTGGAACAATTTCTCCCAGACAGTACATTGGCTGGTTACCGACGAGGTTATGTAAATACCAGTTAATAGTTCTGTTCAAACAGCATATCTGATAGGGTGTATTCTACAGTTTTGTATAAGATATGATATAATCTCTTAATACTTGGTACAACCCACAAGTAACCTGACATTTAAGTTCATATGATGTATGAAGCTTTTATTATTCAAGCATTGTTTTGATGTATAATATGTTCAATCTTCTTTTAAAAACTCAATAAAACAATTTATGATGGAAAAAAAAAAAAAAAAGTATGTCAGTTATTCAAGGTACCCCACTGAATACACTTGCATACAGTTGTCTTTAAACTATTGGGTAAACATATTAGAACTGCATCAAATTTGATTTGAATCAGTGATGAGTAAAAATGTCAATATTCTTTTCACATACATTTTCACACAAATAATGTTAAATTTAACTTTCGCCCGAAAATTCCATCAAAATGTTGTGTTTCTGCATTGTCACGCTTTTCACGATTGTTTGTAGTAAAAATATAGATTTTTCATGAAAACATAAAGATACATGTCTATTTTTTGCCCCCCAAAAAATTTACATCGAAATAGTATTTTCGATGCGGAAATGACTTTGGCGAAAATTCGCAAGCAGCACTGGTTTTAATATTGAAGATAAATGAGGTTGAAACCTTCCTCTATTATTTAGGGATAATTGTTTCGTTTTTGAAATTGATGGACAAATTCCCAATTCTAGAAATACAGTATTGCACAAGTATGCAGTGTGCACCTTACCAACATCAAATCAGAATAAGAATCTTTATTTTCGTGCCTGGAATTGGGTTTGGCACGTACAGGGGTACTGATACATTAAATAGTTACAGTTACAGGACAGGACATGCAGTAGGAACAGAACATTATATAGCATTTATGCAGAGGGAGACAGTGTGGCATAAGTACCACACAAAAACCTAGCGAAATAACCAAAAAAATACACTTAAGCTGGAGCATCGTCTATGTGCAGAGTGCCTCAGTTCGGGCATGGTATTTGGGGTGGGGATGGGTATTTCCATGGAGACAGTTCAGAAGGTTGACAGCCGAGGGAAAGAAACTGTTCTTATGTCTTGAGGTCCTGGTGAAGATGGATCAGAACCAGGACCTTCGTCTCGAGGGGAGCTGACTAAAGAAGTGGTGGTCTGGGTGCGAGGGGTCGTTGGTGATCTTTAAAGCTCTGGAGTTCAGCCTAGAGTGGTAGAGGAGGTCTAGAGTGGGAAGGGATCTCCCGATGATCTTCTCCGCTGATCTAATGACCCTCTGCAGTTTGAGCCTGTCGCTGGCGGAGGAACTGGCGTACCATACCAGGATGGACGAGCATAGGACAGATTCGACTGTGGCAGAGTAGAAGTTTGGCAGAAGATTTTGAGCCATACCAAACTTTTTCAGTGCGCGGAGAAAGAAAAGCCTCGGTTGGGCTTTTCTCTGTGTTGAGGCAGTGTTGGCTTTCCACCTCAGGTCATTGGAGATAATTGTGCCCAGAAGGCGGACACTGGGGACTCTTTCTACTTCCTTGCCATCAATGTAGATTGGAGACGGGATGGAGGCGCGCCTCCTGAAATCAACGATCATCTCCACAGTTTTCGCTGTGTTCAGGACCAAACCGTTCTCTTTACACCAGTGGCAGATGCTATGGACCTGGAGACGGTACTCCGTCTCATCCTTAAAGTATGTCAAAAAGTAATGAAACCAAACCTGAAGAGTTTCCTCCCTTGTCTTAAAGGGATACTGTAGGGGGGTCGGGGGAAAATGAGTCGAAGTTACCCGGGGCTTCTAATGGTCCCCCACAGACATCCTTTGCCCGGGCAGCCACTCCCCAATGCTCCGGCCCTGCCTCTGGTTCACTTCAGGAATTTCAGACTTTAAAGTCTGAAAACCACTGCACCTGTGTTGCCGTGTCCTTGTTCCCGCTGATGGCACCAGGAGCGTACTGCGCAGGCCCAGTATGGTCTGTGCCTGCGCCATGCGCTCCTGGTGACATCAGGGTAAGCAAGGACACGGCAATGCGCAAGTGGCGCAGTGGTTTTCAGACTTTAAAGTCTGAAATTCCAGAAGTGAACAAGAGGCGGGGCCGGAGCATCGGTGAGTGGCTGCATGGGCACAGGATGCCTGCGGGGGACCATTTGAAGCCCCGGGTAACTTCAACTCATTTTCCCCCGACCCCCCTACAGTGTCCCTTTAACCACTTAAGGACCGCCCCCAGCCGATGGGCGGCGGCAAAGTCCGGGCCCAAACGACCGCAATACGCCCATCGGCGGGGGCGGCTGCGGGAGTGGCTATTGCGGCGATCGCGTCATTTGTGACGCGATCAGCCGCCGGGGACTGGCTCCGCCCACCGCTCGCTGTAACCCGCCGGCCGTTCGGAAGCGCCGGCGGGTTACTAGCTGCCCGATCGCCGCACGGAAAGTGTATAATAGGCTTTGTAATGTATACAAAGCCTATTATACTGGCTGCCTCCTGCCCTGGTGGTCCCAGTGTCCGAGGGACCACCAGGGCAGGCTGCAGCCACCCTAGTCTGCACCCAAGCACACTGATTCCCCCCCCCCTGCCCCCTGATCGCCCACAGCACCCCTCAGACCCCCCCCTGCCCACCCCCCAGACCACTGTTTGCACCCAATCACCCCCCTAATCACCCATCAATCACTCCCTGTCACTATCTGTCAACGCTATTTTTTTTTTTTAGTCCCTAATCTGCCCCCTACTCCCTCCTGATCACCCCCCCCACCCCTCAGATTCTCCACAGACCCCCCCCCCCCCCCAGACCCCCCCACCCCCGTGTACTGTATGCATCTATCCCCCCTGATCACCTGTCAATCACCTGTCAATCACCCGTCAATCACCCGTCAATCACCCCCTGTCACTGCCACCCATCAATCAGCCCCTAACCTGCCCCTTGCGGGAAATCTGATCACCCACCCACACCAATAGATCGCCCGCAGATCCGACATCAGATCACCTCCCAAATGCAGTGTTTACATCTCTTCTCTCCTCTAAACACCCACTAATTACCCATCAATCACCCATCAATCACCCCCTATCACCACCTGTCACTGTTACCCATCAGATTAGACCCTAATCTGCCCCTTGCGGGCACCCAATCACCCGCCCACACGCTCAGATTGCCCTCAGACCCCCCCCCCCCCCCTTATCAATTCGCCAGTGCAATATTTACATCTGTTATTCCCTGTAATAACCCACTGATCACCTGTCAATCACCCATCAATCACCCCCTGTCACTGCCACCCATCAATCACCCCCTGTCACTGCCACCCATCAATCAGCCCCTAACCTGCCCCTTGCGGGCAATCTGATCACCCACCCACACCAATAGATCGCCCGCAGATCCGACATCAGATCACCTCCCAAATGCAGTGTTTACATCTCTTCTCTCCTCTAAACACCCACTAATTACCCATCAATCACCCATCAATCACCCCCTATCACCACCTGTCACTGTTACCCATCAGATTAGACCCTAATCTGCCCCTTGCGGGCACCCAATCACCCGCCCACACGCTCAGATTGCCCTCAGACCCCCCCTTATCAATTCGCCAGTGCAATATTTACATCTGTTATTCCCTGTAATAACCCACTGATCACCTGTCAATCACCCATCAATCACCCCCTGTCACTGCCACCCATCAATCACCCCCTGGCACTGCCACCCATCAATCAGCCCCTAACCTGCCCCTTGCGGGCAATCTGATCACCCACCCACACCAATAGATCGCCCGCAGGTCCGACATCAGATCACCTCCCAAGTGCAGTGTTTACATCTCTTCTCTCCTCTAAACACCCACTAATCACCCATCAATCACCCCCTATCACCACCTGTCACTGTTACCCATCAGATTAGACCCTAATCTGCCCCTAGGGCACCCAATCACCCGCCCACACCTCAGAACGCCCTCAGATCCCAGCCCTGATCACCTCGCCAGTGCATTGCTTGCATCTATTTTCCCCCTCTAATCACACCTTGAGACACCCATCAATCACCTCCTGTCACCCCCTAGCACACCTACCCATCAGATCAGGCCCTAATTTGCCCCGTGTGGGCTCCTGATCACTCGGCCAAACCCTCAGATCCCCCTCAGACCCCCTTCCGATCACCTCCCCAGTGCATTGATTGCATCTATTTTCCCCTCTAACCGCCCCCTGAGACACCCATCAATCACCTCCTGTCACCCCCTAGCACTCCTATCCATCAGAACAGGCCCAATACATCCTGTCATCTAAGAGGCCACCCTGCTTATGACCGGTTCCACAAAATTTGCCCCCTCATAGACCACCTGTCATCAAAATTTGCAGATGCTTATACCCCTGAACAGTCATTTTGAGGCATTTGTTTTCTAGACTACTCCTCGCGGTTTAGGGCCCCTAAAATGCCAGGGCAGTATAGGAACCCCACAAGTGACCCCATTTTAGAAAGAAGACACCCCAAGGTATTCTGTTAGGTGTATGATGAGTTCATAGAAGATTTTATTTTTTGTCAAAAGTTAGCGGAAATTGGATTTTTATTGTTTTTTTCACAAAGTGTCATTTTTCACTAACTTGTGACAAAAAATAAAATCTTCTACGAACTCACCATACCCCTAACGGAAAACCTTGGGGTGTCTTCTTTCTAAAATGGGGTCACTTGTGGGGTTCCTATACTGCCCTGGCATTTTAGGGGCCCTAAACCGTGAGAAGTAGTCTAGAAAACAAATGCCTCAAAATGACCTGTGAATAGGACGTTGGGCCCCTTAGCGCACCTAGGCTGCAAAAAAGTGTCACACATGTGGTATCGCCGTACTCAGAAGAAGTAGTATAATGTGTTTTGGGGTGTATTTTTATACATACCCATGCTGGGTGGGAGAAATCTCTCTGTAAGTAGACAATTGTGTGTAAAAAAAATCAAATAATTGTCATTTACAGAGATATTTCTCCCACCCAGCATGGGTATGTGTAAAAATACACCCCAAAACACATTATAATACTTCTCCCGAGTACGGCGATACCACATGTGTGGCACTTTTTTGCACCCTAACTGCGCTAAGGGGCCCAAAGTCCAATGAGTACCTTTAGGATTTCACAGGTCATTTTGCGACATTTGGTTTCAAGACTACTCCTCACGGTTTAGGGCCCCTAAAATGCCAGGGCAGTATAGGAATCCCACAAATGACCCCATTTTAGAAAGAAGACACCCCAAGGTATTCCATTAGGAGTACGGTGAGTTCATAGAAGATTTTATTTTTTGTCTCAAGTTAGCGGAAAATGACACTTTGTGAAAAAAAAAAATTAAAATCAATTTCTGCTAACTTGTGACAAAAAAAAAAAATCTTCTATGAACTCACCATACTCCTAACGGAATACCTTGGGGTGTCTTCTTTCTAAAATGGGGTAATTTGTGGGGTTCCTATACTGTCCTGGCATTTTAGGGGCCCTAAACCGTGAGGAGTAGTCTTGAAACCAAATTTCTCAAAATGACCTGTGAAATCCTAAAGGTACTCATTGGACTTTGGGCCCCTTAGCGCAGTTAGGGTGCAAAAAAGTGCCACACATGTGGTATCGCCGTACTCAGGAGAAGTAGTATAATGTGTTTTGGGGTGTATTTTTACACATACCCATGCTGAGTGGGAGAAATATCTCTATAAATAGACAATTGTGTGTAAAAAAAAATAAAAAATTGTCATTTACGGAGATATTTCTCCCACCCAGCATGGGTATGTGTAAAAATACACCCCAAAACACATTATACTACTTCTCCTGAGTACGGCAATACCACATGTGTGGCACTTTTTTGAAGCCTAACTGCGCTAAGGGGCCCAAAGTCCAATGAGCATCTTTAGGCTTTACAGGGGTGCTTACAATTAGGCACCCCCCAAAATGCCAGGACAGTGAAGACACCCCACAAATGACCCCATTTTGGAAAGTAGACACTTCAAGGTATTCAGAGAGGAGCATAGTGAGTCCGTGGCAGATTTCATTTTTTTTTGTCGCAAGTTAGAAGAAATGGAAACTTTTTTTTTTTTTCTTTTTTGTCAGAAAGTGTCATTTTCCGCTAACTTGTGACAAAAAATAAAATCTTCTATGAACGCACCATGCCTCTCACTGAATACTTTGGGATGTCTTCTTTCCAAAATGGGGTCATTTGGGGGGTATTTGTACTTTCCTGGAATTTTAGCCCCTCATGAAACCTGACAGGTGCGCAGAAAAGTCAGAGATGCTTGAAAATGGGAAAATTCACTTTTGGCACCATAGTTTGTAAACGCTATAACTTTTACCCAATCCAATAAATATACACTGAATTGTTTTGTTTTTTTATCAAATACATGTAGCAGAATAACTTTCGCGCTCAAATGTATAGGAAATTTTACTTTATTTGAAAAATGTCAGCACAGAAAGTAAAAAAAAAACATTTTTTTGCCAAAATTCATGTCTTTTTTGCTGAATATAATAAAAAGTAAAAATCGCAGGAGCAATCAAATAGCACCAAAAGAAAGCTGTATTAGTGACAAGAAAAGGAGGTAAAATTCATTTAGGTGGTAGGTTGTATGAGCGAGCAATAAACCGTGAAAGCTGCAGTGGTCTGAATGGAGAAAAAGGCTCTGGTCCTTAAGGGGCGAAAAGACTGTGGTCCTGAAGTGGTTAAGCCAAGCACTTATGCAGAGGTATCCACAAATACACAAATGTTTGCACTTCATGGTGTACTGTCCTGCATTGACACTCAATACACATGTGCAGTTTTGCACCTTAACCACCTGGGCGTTACAGACGAGCTCAGCTCGTCCAGTAACGCCACGGTGGATTGCTCAGACCCTGTTGGGCCGATTTGCATAATTTTTTTATACACGCAGCTAGCACTTTGCTTGCTGCGTGTCTTACACGATTGCCGCCATTTGCCACCGATCCGCCGCTACCCGCCGCGAAAGAGGCCCCCCTCCCCGCCGACCCCTTGCGCAGCCTGGCCAATCACCGCCAGGCTACGCTATGGGGTGGATCGGGACTCCCTGTGACGTCACGACATCGATGACGTCACTCAGTTTGTCGCCATGGCGATGGGGGGAAGCCCTGCAATAAATCCCTTTAGAACGGGATTTCCTGATAGGTATTGACACCAGCGGTGATCGTAAGGGTGGGGGGGGGGGGGAGAGAGCAGGGAGGGGGGAATCATGTAGCTAACGATAGGCTAGCTACATGAAAATAAAATTAGGTAAAAAAAAAACCTCCCGCGGCTGTGGAATCAAAATGCCCAGGAGGTTAACGCAGAACAAACCGCACAACATGGTCAGCCGCACAACTTGTTTATATGACAAGTAATGCCCCATACACACACTCAACATAGTCTTTTATGCTTTCACAACTTTTGTTGTGAAGCACAAGTTGAAATACCTAAAAAAAGTATTTTGCTATTGTTCAAAGTGCTGATAAGAAGTCAATCCAACAGTTGGATTGACTTCTTATCAGTCTTATCAGTTCTTTGAACAATAGCAAAATACTTTTTTTTAGGTGTTTCAACTTGTTTCGCAACAAAAGTTGTGAAAGCATAAAGCCCCATACACACACTCAACAGCGGTCCTTTAGTTTTTTTAGGTGTTTCACAAGAGAAGTTGTGAGAGCCTAAAAGGCCGCTGTTGAGTGTGTGTATGGGGCTTAAAAGACATGCTTATTAACCATTTCAGCCCGCAGGTATTTTTCATCTTACGGACGAGAGGAATTTTGCCCTTTTAGCGCTCCTCCCTTTCATTCCCCAATAACTTTATCACTACTTATCTCAAATAAATCATCTATACCTTGTTTTTTTCACCACCGATTAGGCTTTCTTTGGGTGGTACATTATGTTAAAAATTATTTTATCCCAAATGCATTTTGACAGGAATAATTAAAAAATGAAAACAAATCATTATTCCTCAGTTTTCGGCCATTATAGTTTTAAAATAATACATGCTACCGTAATTAAAATCCACACATTTTATTTACCCATTTGTCCCGGTTATCGCAATGTTAAAATTATATCCCTAGTATAATGTATGGTGACAATATTTTATTTAGAAATAAAGGTGCATTTTTTCAGTTTTACATCCATCACTAATTTTGAGCCCAATATTTAATAATAAGATGCCCGCTTGACATAGATATTATTATTTTTTCCCTATAGTCAGTAGGTGTATTTTACTATTTGGCCACAAGATGTCCCTGCTGAGCAAAATTCTATGTAGCGTACAATTATGCTACATAGGATACAATGTATTGTTACATTGTAACAAGGGAAAGTGATGTAGGCTTCCATCGGAAGCCTCCGATTACAGCGGCGGCGGGGAGATAAATTTAACGATCGGGCGGCGGAAATCAGCAGAAATGATGGCGGTAGATAACGCGGTGGCTCCATTTACAGAATAAACACTGTTTTTGAACAAAAACAGTGTTTATTCTCAGTGGACATGCTCGGATTGGCACAGGAGACTTTTGTCCCCTGCAGCCAATCCCCCCTGCTAGCAGCAGAGTGCGATCGCAAGCATCTGCCCGCAGGATCACCTGCAGACCCCCCAAACTGCAGGGACGTGACTAGCGCGTCCCTGCGGCTCTAGCAGCTGCCGCTGCAGACATGAAGCTCACGTCTGCGCAGCTGAAATGGTTAACTAAGCAACCAACTAATTTAAATGTATAAATACTGTGTGCGCACCAACAAGTCTGCATTCAAAAACAATAAGTTGTTTAAACTACTTGTACAAACAGCTTGAGTAGGTAAGCTCTCATACTACATAGAAGTAGTAAAATTGGCCAATTATTGGACATTCAAAATTGTATGTGCGTACACATAATTCCAAGATAATGTAGGATTATGCAAATTTTGTATGCAGATGTATGCAGCTTAAAGGGGTTCTGTGTAGGTTAAACATTAAAACAAGCTGACACTTATCTGGGGCTTCTATCAGCCCCCTGCAGCAGTAATGTCCTGCGCCGTCCTCTCTCGATGCGCCGTTCCTCGCCGCCGCCACCGAGCATTATTCGGCTGACGACAGGCGAATAATGCGCGCTCCCTTTCGCGTCATCGGGAGCTTACTGCGCAGGCACAGTAAAGAGTTTTATTGTGTTGCGTCTGCGCAGTAAGCTCTGATGACACGTACGAAGCAAGAGCTCAGCCGCGCAGCCTCAGTGTAATCACTCGTGTGATTACACGGGGACCGGCGGCAGGGAACGGCGCATCAGGAGAGGATGGCGCAGGACATTACCGCTGCAGGGGGCTGATAGAAGCCCCAGGTACGTGTCAGCATATTTTACTTTTTTACCTACACAGAACTCCTTTAAAAAAGGGATCAATCAAATTCCTCCTGGGTATTTTCAAGCTGCATGAAACCTCCATGTAGTCTTATTTTTTACTTATGCAATCTGCTCTTAGTATTGAATATCTGTTGACCCTCATATTACATGGGGGTGGTAAAAAAAAGGTCAAGTGATTGGCTAATCAAAATTGTAACTGTGTACCAGGTTTAAGTTTGTATGCACAATGTGCATAATCATGGATCAACTCAAATTATTTGCATCTAAGTGACAATGCCTAGTTCTTCTAATATATAGATCTTAACTGTCTATATGCCAATAAAAGAGAATTTTAGGTGCAATAATACACATATCCCTACTTGCTTTAAATGGTATTTGCAGATCACAGAATTCAGAGATTAAATATTTACAAGTTAGTTTCAGAAGGACAATAGAAGCAAAGGTTGTTTACACAAAATAACATGTTAACTGAAAGGAAATTCCAGTTGACAAATGAGCAATTAAGCTGCAGTATAAAAAGAGAGACTTTCTAGGAAATGTTTTAATGTTCAGACGAAGGCAAACAGGTCAACATAATTTTGTTTGTACCATTAGAGCAGAGCAGATTGTTGCTCTAACTTCCAAAGTTAGCTGCAAACACAGAGAAAGTGCACAGCTGCTAGCACCTGCTTCAAATTAGACTCATGCAGGTGCATGTAATGGGATTGGCTATTATCCCAAAGCCAGGACTGGATGTAGCCAGAGTTCTTTTACTTTGTAAATGCTGCATACCTGTATGAAGCACATAACCAAACACATCTATGCACCAGAGCTTCTGATTGTTCCTTGAGCAATTATAAGAGCGCTGAACAATGATTAATTCATCAAACATGCAAAGTCAGTAAATTCCACTTCAGATGAATTCTTAATAGAGAGAGATTCAAAAAATCAGTTCATTTGCATGTTGTCAGCAGATAACAGTAGGAACAACTTGAAAATGTTCCAAAAGGTAGATTAACATCCTGATTAGCGTACAGAAAAAAATAATAATTTAAAATGATACCCTACAAATGATGAATACAGCACAATTATTTAAAAATAATTTTGAGGAATGAATAAAACATTAAAGGGAAACTCCCTTTTTTGCAGTTCATCTCTATACTGTATTTTATAAGGATTATGATGAGGAATAATTTGTATTCCTTACATCACCTCATGCATGAACATAGACATAGACCACTGATAGTAAAAACGATGCTGCACTTGTGGCTGCCAAATCCTGATGTGGTGAAATCTTAACGTTCATGGCTCCTGAGCATAGAAAGCAATAGGGTGTCCCCACCAGCACAGATCTCGCCAGTACAGATCTAAAGATAGTGGTGTTCCATACATCGGTCAGGAGATGTTATAATTGGTTCCTGACCTCCTGAACACCGTGAACCAATCACAGTGATCAGAAAGTGCAATACTGAAAAAAAGGCTCTGATCCTTAAAGGGGCCAGAGCCTGCAATCCCCAATGAGTTAATCAGTAATCCCAAACAGGTAATAACTACAAACAGAAATCAGGTTTGCCAATTTGCTGAGCAATGCAGGTCATTACTTCAAAGTAAGGACCCAGACAATTTTCAAATGTCTGCAATGTCGTTGCTTAAGTTGAAAGATCTTTCAACGTTTTTAGTCTACCCAAACACATCTAGACTTTTTTTCCAGGTCAAATAAGGCTTCCTTTTAATACCATTTCATTATAATACATCTGTAATTTTCTTGTTATCATGAGAGAAAATATGCTTTAAAAGTGAAAAAAAATGAATGTTGTGAATTTTGCAACCAAGAAATGGATTGTTCCAATTGTTTTCTATGCAGAAATGTCAAAATTATGTATATCATTTCTTTTTTAGGTACACTACAGAGGCAATGAATAGAGGGGAAAATTAAGATTTTTAAGAACAAAAAAGTGATAATTATACGATCCTAGTGATCAGGTGATCAGGAGCCAATACAAATTGCTGCTATTTGTAGCCATATTTTGCATTGTGGGCTGCCCCAGCACTTACTATTTATTTGGTGCCCAAATTTCCACCCAGAGTTGCTATCTACATAGGCACATATGGCGGCCCCCAAACACCTATGGCCCATGGGCACCAACATTTCCTGTTTCCTTTAAGACATACCTTTCATGCTGGGACACATGGCTGGTGCACACATTTTGAGAACATACATAATTCAAACTATAAAGGTAAAAACATTTTGTGCAAATACTGTGTATATATTATTTAGCAGTAGCAGGAATAACAAAGTTTTTTTTTTTTTTTTTTTTTAATACCATGTCTTAATTCTGGGTACTTAGTTTACAGTGCTACTAATTCTTTGACTGTGATACACAGACCATTAGATGCAGTCTGTCTCTTTCTATCTTATTAGTTGCTGGTTTGGCTTTGTGAACCATAGTGTTTAAGATATATTTATTTCGTTTGGTTTTCTCATCATGGTTTTAAGGCATTGCAATATTTATCCAATCATTTACAAGACAGTGTGAATAATTCTTGTGTAATGATATTGTTTTATTATGCAACCTTTTACTCAATAAAAAGATTCAAAGGGAAAAAATAACCCTGCCTGCAAGAAAATCAAACAGGTAGTAAAAATCAGTGTTCCTTATCAATTTAGTAACTGCATTTCGCTGCAATTCAAAGGAAATAATAATAATGTCTGCTTGATCTTTTCTTGCTCTCTCCCTGTTTCAGTAAATTATGTGAATTTGAATATTAGTTGTTCTCTGAAAATTGGTTCAAATGCATTTCATGTAAGCCAATGGTTACGAGCCTTGATGCATTTTCCTAGTAAAGAAAGAGATGTCTGTTTGAGGCTCTGTTTCCACTTGTTCTGGACCACCTGCAGCCAGTGGGAGCTGATGGTCCATCTTGGAAGGTATAGGAAGAACGATAAATGCTCACGATTGCGTTTGTGTTTTTAAGAGTAAATACATTGTATTTATTATTTTCCAGGTCAAAGGGTTCACTCCCTGACTTGCGTCATGGAGTGAATCTCAAAACTGATCTGGCAAAGCGCTTAGAAAAGCGCTTTTAAAAAAAAACAGCGTGCAGTGGATCGCCGGGAGAGGGGAAAAAAGTGCACAAAAACGCAAAACGCTTGTGTTTGCATTTTAGTTTTTAGGTGTGAATAAAGCTTTAGGGTTGGTTCACACTGCAGGAGCTTTTTCTAAGAACTTGTGATTTGAAAAGCTCTTGCTATGAGTTTGTTCTCACTTCAGCAATGTGATTTTATTTAAAAACAATTACCCATAGTGTTGGATTAGCAAGATCTTTTCAAATCACTAGCGTTAAAAAAAGCTCTTGTAGTGTGAACCAGGCCTTAGGGATGTGCGAGCAAGAATCATACGTTTGATCTTGTGGTGAATCAGGCCTTTCTCGCTTATTAGGGCTGGTTCACACTACAAGCGCTTTTCTAAGATTTTGTGATTTGTAAAGCTCTTGCCTATGCAATCCTATGCATGTGTACACTGGAGCGATGTGATTTATTAAAAATCCCCCATAGCATAACATTAGCAAGAGCTCTTCAAATCACTAGAGCTTAAAAAAGCTCTTGCATTGTGATTTGTGAACCGGCCCTAACCAAACATTTTCATGAGAAAGGCCTGGTGAAACACCATGCAGTAGTATTTTCACTAAATGAGCGTGGACAAAAGCAACGGGCGATAACGGCACCAAATTTCAGCAGAAAGCATGGAATAAATGTCTGCTGGAGCAAACCATTTGCTCTCAGGATGCACTGAAAGATCCAGAAGCCAATCAGAAGAGATCCCACCACAAGCCCATATATACAACAGTGGAGGGAGGGATTAGTCACTTAATTTTGAGTTATGTGTGTAGGAGGGGGGGGGGGGTGGCAGACCCAGGGAAAGCACTGACACAGGGACAGGACACAGGGACACCTTCCTTTTATTAGGTAGGATGGTGTGTAGGACTGTTCAGTGCACTGATTTTGTTTATGCACAATAGGATAGACAGACATCGTTACTGATACAGGCTTGTCAGTTAAAGAGAACCTGTACTGAGTAAAATTATTTAAAATAAACACATAAGGTAACTTCAAATGAACATTACATAGTTACCTTGCCATCAGTTCCTCTCAGAAGCTCACCATTTTCTTCTGAAAATGATCCCTTCCAGTTCTGACAACATTTTGTGTTGCTATCAGTTGTATATCGGTTGCTGTCAGTTACAGCTGAGAGGAGAACTGATGTGTCCATATTTCCCTATGGCTCAAGTGGGCGATATTACAGTTTAACTGTGTGCTGACCAGGAAGCTGTTATGGGGTAATGGCCATTTTCAAAATGGAGGATGGAAAATTCCATTGATCGCAGTGGACAAACAGGACACAGAAGAGGAGAGAGAGATTGAGGAGCAGACTACACAGCAGGTAAGTATGAGTTGTGTATAGTTATTTTGACTTTTAATTTTCACTACAGGTTTTCTTTAAGCTTCTGCAAACTGTATTACATTAGTGTGAGAAAAACACTGTCAAAGGGCAGGATACTCTTCACTGCACATTCACATAGGCTAGAAGTGTGTGGAGAGAAGGCACCTGTACTCCTGCAGTACAAACAGTGCAAGTTGTGTACTGCTTGCAGCTTTTCCATAGTACTGACTGGGAATAGCAAGCCACACAGTATTTCTCCACAGCTGCTCGGTGCTGACTCAGTAAAGGACCGTGTACGATGTTCCACCCCACACATTTTTCCTGACACATTTGAGCTGAAAGTTAATATATTTGAGTGTTAGTAATTTCAGTGTTGCAGACAATTGACAAGCAGATTTCAGTAAATGAATTGCTGAATACAAATCAAATCAAATCAAAGATAGCTTTATTGGCATGACCAAGTTTCAATACAGGCATTGCCAAAGCAGGGGGAGTTGGTGAACATGGGACGGGGTGGGGGTGCAGTGAACTAGCAGTTCATGGGCATTTGGGGGGGGGGGGGTAGTTTACAGATCATTTATGCTCCTCTCAGTCTGTGGCACGCCGTGACATAGTGTGCAGCGATTTCTTTTTTTTTTGGGGGGGGGGGGGGCACAGACTTCTGCAAAAAGGGGGGAAAAACAAACAAACAAACAATTCATTATTATTTTTCACTGCATAGTGTTGCAAAACCCCCAGCACTGCCACACTAATAAGTACCATAGCCTAATTTTTAGCTAGGTATTGTAAGATTGATGGGTGGCATTCATGTCTTCTAGTTCATGATGCAAACTAACAATATTGTGTACCTTACTAGCACAGACTGCAGCAATAGTGCTGACACACACAACATCTTGGTCTGGCCATCCTACTTTTACTGAAAAACATTTGATATTTGTAAGATATTAACATAGTTTGGTTGTAAAAAAGATATCTGCACATCAAGTTCAAAAAGAAGTTCACTTACAGGTTCATTGATGATGCACTACATCCAGTTCTCCATGCTAGTAACCAAATTAACCAATGCACTCCAAGTTCAATCTCAGGGCCCACCGCCTGCTCCTAGTGCGGTTGCTGCTGCCTGTCAGTACTCCATTCACGCTAATTGTATTTGTATTATACACTTCTTGGTGGCATTGAGAATTCACTACACCCAGCTCTCCATGCCAGTTACCAATGCAGTCCATGCTCTGTCTCAGCGCCTGCCACCTCCTCCTACTGCCACCTGTCAATACTCCATTCACTCTATTGAATTGCTTACATCTGGATGGCTTTGACTACGCACATCAACCAGCTTTAGATGTCAGTTACCAATGCAGTCTACCTGGTGATAGCTGATCAGGTGCCACACACTTCCACTGCTCTCAATAACCCCTGCTGTATCTCAAAAAAATCCAAGGGAGAATCGCACACCATCGAGGAGGTGCAGGACCAATGTAGTTTGCAAAGAATAATTCGGAAGGTCCGCACACTCAAATGAACCAATCTCCTGGTTTATTTAAACAACGTGACAACAGTCCACTCCATAGACCGACGATTCGTTTCGGGGCCCCGTGGGGTCCCCTTTGTCAAGGTAACACAATACAGAATGGTAACGTAACCCTGCTGTATCTCAGGTGTTCTATCCCTGGGGGGCTTCATGTCACTGTGTTACCTCTCAACATTCTTCACAGATGTTTTCCAATTCATGATGCCAGCTAGCAAAGCAGTCCCCAGCTGTTTTGACAGCAGAGGCTGCTGATAGTGGGATGAGTTCACACATAGCACCACCCTTTCTCAATCTCAGGAACCACCTCCATGTCCTAATGCTTATGACATGCTGATGAGCGATGGACAGGTGATAGTACCGATAAGCAATTTGCACAGTCCCACAAACTACCGTTGTTAGCCTCTGGGTCCTGGTTTAATACAGTTATGCTATCATTCATTCTCCGCACCTCATATCTCTGTCACCCCACTCTGAAGAAAACTGTGGATTTTGATACCGGTACCCAGTATGTGGATTGGCATGTGTGATTATGAGATGTGGTGAGGAGTGCTCTACAGACTTCTTTTTTTAAATGTTTTAATGGACTGGATTGGGTTTTGCTACTGAATAAAGCTGATTTTGATACTTCATCTAATTGATGACACTTTTTGAGTATATTACCTCATGTTTATGCTGCCTTCTGTACGCTGTTCAACAGCAAAAAGAATCCTATTTGACCACTGTCACATTAACTGCCATCTTCTGGAAAAGCACAAGGTTTTTTTTTTGTGATGGATGATCATTATAAATTAACATTTGTGAACCAAACGTTCGCGAACCGAACGTTCAAGGCAGATCCCATAGACTTTAATGGCAGGCAAACGTCTAAAACCTTCAGGGCATATTTGCAGCCACAATTTGTTTTACAAATGTCTATAAACTGTCCAAAAACAACTCAGGCAGTGGCATGGCAGAGCAGCATCAATGGCAAACTCCCTCCCCCCACATATTTTATGCAGAGGTTTTTTTATGTTTTTTAAACCCAGGAAAATAAAACTTTGCTGCAGTACATTTTAATATATACTTTTTTCTGAGCTCTGTATACACCTTTGACATATTTAAAAAATGGACAGCGGGTGTCCCTCCTCCCAAGTCTCTTTAACCCTTGTCGCCCATGCAAGCTGGGCAAACCAGAATGCAAAGCCCAACCCCCTCTCCCACAGAGCCCGTGTCCAATCCATGGACAAGGGGCTCTTTCCCACCTCCAGTGCCCAGGAGGAGGTGGGGCTGAAACATCCTGGGGCATTCATGGTGGCATATGCCTGCCCGTCCCCAGTGGAAATAAATGTAGGGTACTGATGTACTCTTTACCCATTTCCACAAAGAGTTACAATGAAGTAAAAACACAACCACAAAAATTCCTTTAATTTTTTTAATTACCATAAATACATACCTTTAGCTACTCCAACAACAGTATCCTTGGAAATGTTTCATGCCATATGCTCTCAATACAAGTGAATGATGGAGAACGTTAATCCCTACCATGATAACCGACGAAAAGTGCCGCACATGTCAATCCCTGCCTAGCACTTGCTATACTAACTATAGTAAACTTCCTGCGCCAGTTGCTGGATGCTCTCATCTGCTCCTCACTTGGGCCTTTTTGCATGCATCATCATGCTGCATATTATGTAAAATCTGGAGCTGGAGGTTTGCTGATGCACCCAGACTGGCATGAGTGAGGAACAGATTAGAGGACTTGGCACTGGAATGTGGTAGGTATATGGCTCGCTATTTATTAAATAACATGGTGGGAATAGAAAGGGACAACCCCCCTTAGGGTGTGTGTGAAAAGGTTGGAGGGTAAGCGTTGGCCACAATAATTAACAAGCAAGAGATTGATATAAATTGCATGGAGATTGTGAGCTGCACATGAAGCAATGCACAGACCCGCAACAAGGCAGAAATGTCACTGATTAGGAAAGAACTGAAAAACCAGGAATAAAAAAAAAATGGAGATTTTATTAGTAATGAAACAAAGTAATATGCTGTGCATTAAACTCATGCACAGCAACAATGAGCAATATCTAGCAGGCAAATGTATTCAATAGGCATGCATGCACAACCACAATGATCAGGTATAAACAGATAATGTCTTGCCAATAAAACAAGCACAAGGTCATATACACGGGAGGGCCACAGAGCATAGGGATACAGGTTAATTAGGAACTTCTCCAGGAACAAGGAACTCAGAACAGGATGGCTAGAACAAGGAACAATGAGCTAGCAACAGGTGAATGTTCAGGTCAGGTGTGTCTTAAATACCTTGCTGGGAGATCATGTGACAGTCCAGACCTTCTCCTAGCAACAGTCTGTGGAGAAATACCATTCCTGGAGGAGTGAGCCCTCTGCTGGTGGGCAGAGAGAATTTCATGCTGCCAAATACCTGGGAAGAACGATGACATCTGCTGGTGAAACAAAGGTAGTTCATTCATGACGTCACCAGCAGATGTAGATTGTGACAGAGATAAAGCATAACTGGCCACATGAATTAACAAAGGGTGGGGGAAGGGCCATATAGGACAGATACTATCCACTTTACCAGAGGGGGAGAGGATAGATGAACAGACTGGTCACACTAATTTACCAGGAGGTAGAAGGTGAACATGTCTTAGCCGCATGGATTACCAGAGGTAGAAGGAGGGGGACACATACTGGCCACACTGATTATTTAGGGATAGGAGATGTGAACTGATACTGGCCACACTAATTACCAGGCGGTAATCAGGGACTGATATTGGCCACACTGATTACTGGGAAGGGAGGTAGAGGGACTGATATTGGCTGCACAGATTACAGAGGGTGGTGGCAGGGGGTCGAAAACTGGCCACACTGCTTACTAAGGGGGAGGAGTGGATCATTGCTGGACTTGAGGAACAATAGAGTTAATGGCTAAATGTGGTGACCTGGAGCAGTTATTTACTGCACTTAGGGACCAGGAGGGGTTAATAGTGGCAATTGCAATACTTTATGCAGTGAAACTTTAAACCCTCCTTGTCCCCATCTCCAACCTTTAACTCCTCCTTGTACTCAAGTGCAGCCATTAACTTTGCTAGATAGACTTATACTTGAGTAATTAAAAAGTTTGAGCTTAAGAGGGTAGGTGTTTACATATATACAATGATAAATGGTATACAGTATATGGCTGCAGGAAAAACTTCTCAGCAAATTCAAAGGTGAATGCTGTGCTATTACTTCTCCAGCACAAATACAGCAGGAACTGAAAACTAAATGCTTTCATGTAAGTAGCTCACAAGTCAGTTAGCAAATATGTTTCCAAAATATTAGGTAATTCTTGAGAGAAGTTAGGCGGGAACATGAGACTTATGTGGAACCAACCAATATCTCTTTTGCATTCACTTTTAAGCTCCTGCTGTATTTGTGCTGAAGATATAAATGTGTGCCCTTGAATTTACCAAGAAGCCTTTCATGTAATCGTAAACCAGAGATGATCGTAATCAGCTAATTACAATTATGCAAAATTTTGCATATATTTTCGCATTTACGCTTATACATAATTACAGTTTGTAAATTCAATTGATTTTGTACAGTGGTGTGTAATTTCGCCTAAAATGTTCGTCTAATTTTCGCCTAATTTTTGCCGACTTTGGCAGTGAATAGCAAAGCCCCAATATATGGTAGTGACACCAAAATTTCTACATATGTTAAGGAGAATAGAGGGTACAAGTGAAACAAAAAATCCCAAAAAGTCATTGTAGTTTTTGAGAAAATCGTTTTTAATCATGCAAAGAAAAAATGGTTTTTAAACAAAAAATGACAGTTTAAAAACCATTTTACTTTGCATATTTAAAATTGATTTTCTCACAAACTACAAGGACTTTTTGAAAAATGATTTTGTGATTGTACCCAATATTCTCCTTAACATTAACATATGTAGCATACCATTAACATATGTACATTTAGCAAAATTGTGTGAAAATTACGCAACACATTACGCAAAATTATGAAATATTACGATTACATACAAAATTAATTGCAATTTTAACATTAAATTACGTAAATGCGAATTTCGATGCAAAATTTCGCATATGCGAACTTTTGGCCCACCACTTTCGTATACAACTTACTGTATGTACTCCTTGGTCTGAACACTTTTTAGTGAGCAGCTGTAGGTTGCTGAGGAACTGCTGATGTATGAATTGGTGCTGCAGTTATTTTCATGCTATTCTACATCTTTACAAAACATTACAAGGCATTTTTTTTAAACATGCTTAGTGGCAAAATTATAAAAGTCAAAACAGGAGAAGAAAATGGCAGGCAAGCTGGATAAAAGTTAACACCACTTTATTGGAACGTTAAATTATAAACGTACAGAAGTAATAAAGTTAAAATATACCACAGTCAATGACAGTATCATAGTCAATGACAGTATCATAACGACAAGATAATGTATATCATACCATATAGGGATCATGAACATGTTACTGTTTAGCAGGATATATACAGTATATATATATATATATATATATATATATATATATATATATATATATATATACACATGTCCAATTTACTCAAGGTATCAGACATTAAGTGCAAAGTCGTGAACAATTATGCGTGGTATTATTGCAACAGGCAACAAACCCATGAGCAAGTAACATAAAGAAACAAAGCATAGAATGCAGACTATACAGGTGTCAATAGATACAGAAAAAGCATTGTGCGAAACAATCACAAAAAGGCCAAACAGTGCTGACCACATCCTTACCACATTATACAGCATGAAGCACATTATGTAGTCACTGTTACGTGTGAAGAAACCCCCATTTAGCCCAGACCTTGCTAAACTTTCCAGGGCACCTTCTATGGGTGTATACGTGCTTAATAAAAGTTAACACAATATTAACCTGTAATAACCAGTTAGATACTACTGGAGGCTGTGGTGTAATCTAATTCAGTGTTATGGCCTTACAGGCATATAGAAGGGATTTTTGAAACAGCATGGTTTAGAATTTAGAGTATTGATTTTCAAGAAGAATCCCCAATAAGCACATTTTAGGACACAACAATAAATGTGGTTGCCCGATGACATCTGCCAGCAAGTGAGTGACACGGCTCCAGAATCCCTGAACATGTACACAACTCCACATCATATGCCAAAAATCCACATTTAGCATTGAGCATTTAGGGCAAGATTAGGGGTAATTTGCCTTTATTCTAGATATCCATAGGAGAGTGAGATATGCTTGATGAATTATATATAACTGGATTAATCTCTCCTTGCCGAAATTGAGGCATACGTGTGTGGTTCTAGTGCATCCTCCCGTTCCTCCGAGTCCAGATTGGAAATATGAGGGAGTCACTTGAGATTTAGGGAGTCTGTTTTGATAGTAGCTAAAACCACTATGAAGGATGTATAGAGAGTAGTAATAAGGAAAATACCGCAAAATACCAGTAATGGGAAAATCGGAAAACTGCATAAGGCCAGTACCAAACTGCACTTGCCAGCAGTGTCGAAGCTGATGAAATTTATAAAAGTGAGCATTAGGAATGTTGTATCTGGTTTGGAAATAGTCAAAGATGGGGAACAATTCTTGTTCTAAAACATGGGAAAGGTCAGTCATTTCTAGCGCACACCATTCATCCGCTGAATGCAAAAATGCTAAATGGGGAAATGTAAAGTTGTACCATAGTGGAGTATTAGATAGGTGACCTGAAACCTGATATATTTGCTTACTGTCTGACCATACTTAAACTACTAGCTTATGGAACATTGTGCAATGTTTAAGTAATTGTGTGGAAGGGGACTCCAATAGAATACATATTTAAAGAGACACTGAAGCAAAAAAATATGATACAATGAATTGGTTGTGCAGTGTGGATATTTACTTAAACATTAGTAGCAAATAAAATATTTTCATATTTTTATTTTCAGTTAAATAGTTGTTGTTGTTTTTTTTTATATAACATTGCATCATTCTCTAATATTTGCAGTTTACACACTACTAGGTGTTCTAAATGATTTTACAGAGCAGGCTAGTAAACTGTTGAACCCTTATCTTCAAAGAAAAAGAAAATACAATGATAGACACTTGAGATATTAAGCTTCAGAAGACAGAGCTCTTTGCGACTTTGAAAGCCGGTTGGAGCTCAATGGCTCTTCTGCATAGATAACAACTGGAGTTTCTTAACACTTCCTGTACTGGAAACAATATTAGACGCATGTCTCTGCTCCTAATGTTTTATTCATTAGTTGCACTACACATACAAATCATTATATCATATATTTTTTTCGCTTCGGTATCTCTTTAAATAGTGCTCCATTGATTTTAAAAGAAAAAGATAAAAAAAAAACTTTGCCTGAAGTGGAACATTACCTTACATATTCCAAGAATAATGGTGTGCAGTAGAATGTTGCATACAAAAATTAAACTTTGAAATAATTTTCTTTAATATAATGATTAAAATGCATTACCTCTGAGCATGAGCTATAAAGCAGGTAACTGTAAAGCTATTCTTTGTTCTCCTAGCAATAAAGATCTGGTCCCATTATTCTTCATAATTAATCTAATTAAATAATGTCAACAACAGATCAATATCTCTAGAGTGACATCAGGGTAAACAAGCTTTTGCTCTACAACATTACATAATACACTGTTTATAAACATCTTGCCTATAGTGATAAATGTCTTGTGTCTGCTTATCAAGAACACCAATAATTTACACATGCCGTGGAAATATGACATATTTAAATTTGAAAAAATGCATTTAAATACTTATGGTGTTGTTTGTATTATTTTTATTGTACTAAGTGTGATACTGGCTGAACCAAAGGAGTGTGAAATAGAACATGCTTTTATACATACCTAGAGGAGGTATAAGAAAAAAACACAACAAAAATCAAAGCTAAATATCAGAACACTTATAAAACTCCTGCAGCTCTGTATCAAGTATACCTGATATCACCAGGAGATCCATGACCCCCAGGCATGAGAACCAGTTGTAAAAAAAATATCACAGCATTCCCTGT
This sequence comes from Hyperolius riggenbachi, assembly GCF_040937935.1. Classification (NCBI taxonomy): domain Eukaryota; kingdom Metazoa; phylum Chordata; class Amphibia; order Anura; family Hyperoliidae; genus Hyperolius; species Hyperolius riggenbachi. The sequence continues at coordinate 302,551,730 of NC_090647.1, forward strand.
TTTGCATCTGGTGCCTGGAGCCAGCATCTTCATCAAGGTTCTTAAAGTTTCTTTCCATTTCCAAAGGAAGTAGTGGTGCAGCTAAAATGCTGCTTATTGCTGCATTGTCATTTCATACAAATACTACTGTTCTACTGGATGAGTTTTTTTTTCTGAAATACAAAGTTTTTCACAACAAATATAAAGCCCCAGTGTCTCAATGTGTATACAACAGTCCAAACCATAGATGGTTCAGCACCACTGTGAAATGTGATTAAAGCTATTTTATTGCATCAAATAATAGGCAGCAGTAACATCCTGCTGTTCCAGGTCAGTGACCATTTCTCAAGCTGCATTAGCCAATAAAATACAATCAGACCTGCACCTTTAAACATACCCACCACCCGATGCCTACAACCAGCATGCATTTCGGAGGGACAATCAGCAGATCTAATGGGAGACTGTCAGGTAAAAAATGCAAATATACTATTTCTGTGTACAAAAGAATGTGCACTCGGCAACATCCCTGGTCCTCATAGTATGTCTCCTCCTAACGTGCCAAATCTATTGGAGACATGCCCACCAACCCTGCAGAGCAGATGCCTAAACAGGATTGGACCATGTCACTGGAGCGCACATCTCAACCCAATGGTGGGAGTAGGCAGTAGAGATGACTCGAACCTCCAATTTTTGGTTAGTGAACCTCGAACTTCCAAAAAAGTTTGCAAACCTGCAAACTTTTCGAAACGCATTAGACTTCAATGGGCAGGAGAACTTGAAAAACTAAAAACACTGTTTCTGGGCTTCTGGCCACAAAAGTGATGGAAAAGATGTTTCAAGGGGTCTAACACCTGGAGGGGGCATGGCATAGTGGGATACATGCCAAAAGTCCCAGGGAAAATTACAGATGTGACGCACAATGGGGTTGGTTGGAGGCCTACAGTGCTTGAAAACATCTTGCGTGTGTATACATGGATCAGCAGTTAGTGTAAGTAGTGTACTGCTTCACACTGACAGACCAAACTATCTGTGTAACACACCACAAACAGCTGTTTGTGTAGTGGTGGCCGTGCTGGACTGGTGCGCACGATGGCGAGAGTGCAGGCGATGGTGGTTTTCAAGCCCATATGGTCAGGCTGAGGTAGCTCAATGACAGGACAACAGTGACTTCCCAGCTGATCAAATTTGGTCTGTCCACAATGAAGCAACGACCTTATATTCTTGGGTGTGCCCCCCCGAGACACTCATATAGGTCATTGCTTCATTCTAATACGCAAGCCCCTTCACCGTGGCAAGGTATCGATCACAAAGAGGAATTGACACATGTATATGCTTTTTGTTTTGTTGTTGCAGTCGCAGTGCAGCCAGACAAAGTAGGCATGTTCACGCACCAGAAAAATTATTATTATGATTGGTAGCAGCCGCTGCTAGCAGTAGCAGCCATAAAAATTCAGGAATCCACCTGGAGTCCTGGACCCTGTTGGTGGTGGCGGAGAAGGCAGTCAAGCGGCCTGCAGGCAGAGATGCTGTGTGGGGACTGACTTAGTCTTGGGGCAGGCAGTCACACCGCGTACAGGCAGAGATGCTGTGTGAGGGGACTGACTTAGTCTTCGGGCAGGCAGTAGCCCTCCAGGATCCGTGCCTCATTCATTTTGATAAAGGTGAGGTACTGAACACTTTTTTGACCTGACTGCTGGTGGTATAATACAATGTGCAGTTACACAGATGCAGTGAAAAGGTATGCACTGACTGGTGGTGGTATTGTATAATACAAAGTGCAGTCACACAGAGGCAGTGAAAGGTATGCAATGAATGTGCTGGGCCTGGCACAGTACAGCAATTAGCAAGGGCCAGATGCAACAGACAGGGCTGTATATGCAGTGTCAGTGGCACACACACAAAAAAACACATCAGATGAACATTAGCTCTCAAAAGAGCTGTTTTGGGGTGCTTTTCATCAGCAAATATCAGCAAGGAGCAAGCTAACAGACCTCCTAATTATTGCTTTCCCTATCTCTCCAATGTCTCTCCCTTCTCTCACTAATACAGCAGTACACAGAGTGAGAATATGGCCGACGCTGCTGCCTTTTATAAGGGGGGGCTCCAGTAGGGAGTGCAGCCTGATTGGCTGCCATGTGTCTGCTATCTGTGATGTAGAGGGTCAAAGTTTAGCCCAATGATGTATAGGGGACGGGTCGAACTCGCTAAGTTTTTCGCGGTTCACCGCGAACTCGAACCAGCTATGTTCGCGTGAACAAGTTTTCTGACAAACCGATCAGGTCATCTCTGTTTTTTTAATAGATTCTTTATTTATCAACATATATTACAAAAATTACAAAAATATTAAACATTCATGCCCCAAAAGAGAGAGTGGGTAATTCTTAGTACATACTGTATATAACACCAAATCCTTAGGGTACATAGGGGCGAGTATAGACAATTCATCATAATCTGTTGCTTCTATGCATGCAGTCACATTTCTTTTATACATTAAACCCTTTTCTTACTCAATGTCAGTGGTTTATATTATTATTATTATTATTATTTATATAGCACTGACATATTACACAGCGCTGTACAGTGTATATATATATATATATATATATATCTTGTCACTAACTGTCCCTCAAAGGAGCTCACAATCTAATCCCTACCATTGCCATATGTCTATATTATGTAGTGTAAGTACTGTAGTCTAGGGCCAATTTTAGAGGGAGCTAATTAACTTATCTGTATGTTTTTGGAATGTGGGAGGAAACCGGAATGCCCGGAGGAAACCCACACAGACACGGAGAGAACATACAAACTCTTTGCAGATAGTGACCTGGCTGGGATTCGAACCAGGGACCCAGCGCTGCAAGGCGAGAGAGCTAACCACTACGCCACCGTGCTGCCCAATATATAAATGTTTTCTCTTTTCTTTCCCCTTTCCTGCCCTCCCCTCACATCACTCTCTTCCCAACCTATCCTCTCCATTCACTCGAGTCTATTCCCCCACTCCCTCTATCCTTCCCTCAGCCATCTTTCCACTCCTCTCCCATCTCCGACCCCCTTCCATCCCCGTTCCCTGTTGTCTCTATCATGAGTATAGGGGGTTGCTGTGTTTTCCAGTGTCCTCCACTCAGGATTCTCGCAGCATTAATCAAATAACTGCATAGAGATTGTCTATATTTCTTAATACCCCATTCATTATGGTGTAAGAGAAAAAAGGCTGGGTCTAAAGGGAGCTCACTCCCCAGTATTTCCCCCCCCCCCCCTAGTTGTCTCACCCCTTCCCAAAATCCTCGCAGCTTATCACAGCTCCAAAATAGATGGAGGTATGTACCCCCTTTCAGTCTGGCACCTCCAGCACCCGGGGTCCGAATCTGGATACATACTTCCTAATCTATCCGGAGTGAAATGCCACCTCACTAACAACTTAAATCCTGTTTCTTGAACCCTGGTTGATATCGAAGTTTTATAAGAAAAGGTTATAATTTTATTCCATTGGGCATCTGTAAATTGGTAGTTTAAATCATCTTGCCATTTCTTCCTATAAGGTTCACTAGCATCTTTCTTGTCATTTAGCATTCCATAGATCTTAGCTAGTGACCTTCTGCCATCCGCTTCTGAACTGCAAAGTTGTTCAAATTGCGTCAGTTCTCTAGTAAATTCTTGCTTTCGTCCTTGTGACAATAAAAAATGCCTAAATTGCATAAGGCTCCACCAATCTAGATCTTCCCTCCCCCTCGGTTCTCTTAACCTATCCAGAGGTTTGCAGTCCTCCCCCTCCATCAAATCCCCTGCTTCAACCCCCCCCCCCCCATCGCTCCATCTCACATATTGCCCTCTACTTGAACCCTGCGCAAATTTATCATTATCTAATATTGGCATCAACGGGGAGGGTGAGAACGATAATTCATATCTTTCCCTTAATCTTTTCAAAGTTTTTAATGTGTGATTTACGTATACTTCTGCCGGATGTGTGGTCCTAAAGGCATGTGTGGTCCATGGGGTCACATGTAAAGGTATCTCAACCATGTTCTGGTCCATCTCCACCCAAAGTTTATGTTGGGTATTTTTATGCCAGTCTATAATCCTAGCCACTATTGCTGCCAGGTAGTACATTTTAGGGTCTGGCAAAGCAAGTCCTCCCTGGGCCTTTGTCTGGTTCATCAATAAGTATTTTACTCTTGGGGGCTTATCCTTCCATACAAACCTGGTGAATTATCTTCTTAACGTCCTAAAAAAGGTCTCCGGTACCGGGACTGGCAGTGTCTGAAATATGTAGAGCAGTCTTGGGAGTACGTTCATTTTTAATATATTAATTCTCCCTAACATGGAGAGTTTTAACTTCCTCCATGCCAGGAGATCCTTTTTTATAATATCAAGGAGTGCCCCGTAATTAAGTGTGTATATTCCCCTTAAACTTATCGTTATTTTTGTACCCAGATATGTAATCGCTTCCTTGGCCCATTTAAATGGGAAATTTACCTTTAAATTTTCCTTTTCCAATTCATTTATATTTATCCCCATGGCTTCACATTTATCCCATTTTATTTTGAAATTAGAAATTTTCCCAAATTTTTTGAATTCTGCCATTAGGAGAGGTATTGAGATCCTAGGAGCTCTAAGATAGAACAATAAGTCATCTGCATATGAAGCTACTCGGTGTTCCCTCTGTCCCACCTCTACTCCCCTTATATCCGGGTTATTTCTTATGTGATTTAAAAATGGTTCTAAGACCAATGCGAAAATTAAGGGGGACATAGGGCACTCCTGACGTGTGCCGTTCGAAATCACAAATGGTTTTGATAAGACCCTATTTACCTTCACCCTTGCTGTCGGTTTTTATATAATTATCCTATCCATGTGGTCATTTTGCCCCCTAACCCTATAGACTGTATCTGATCCCTCTGATAATATCCCAACCGACCCTGTCAAATGCTTTCTCCGCATCAGTTCAGAGCAGCACGACAGGGTCGTTCGAGGAGCCCACCCACTGCAACACACTAAGTGTCCTCAGTGTGTTGTCACGGGCTTCCCTCTTAGGGCCATGGGGACATTCTTCTGATCAGAATCTTTGCAAAAACTTTCAAGTCCGTAGTCAATAGCGATATCGGTCTGTAACTGGAACATGCTGACGGGTCTTTGCCCGGTTTATGTATTACGGCAATATGAGACTCCAAAGATTCCCTACTGAATCTCTCCTCTCTCTCTCCCTCCCCACACAATGCATTCATGGCCAATATCCAAGGGGCTGGATATATTTCTTAAAGTATTCTGACCCAAATCCATCTGGGCCTGGGGCTTTCCCCCCAGGCATATTCTTTACCACTTCTCTTAGTTCTTGAGATGTAATAGGGGCCTCCATTCTTTCTATTTCCTCCTGTGTGAGTTTTCCTAGCCCTGCACTCTCTACATACTCCCATACAGCATCCCATCTCATCTTCCCCTCCATCTCTTGATCTCCTAACTTCAAATTATAAAGATTCTCGTAAAATGCACGAAAAACCCTCGCCTGGGATTTACTCCTATGGTAAGCTGTTACCCGCTCGCTGCCGCTGGCTGGCTGCAATTTTGGAGGTGAGGGGGAGCACGGAAGGGGGGCCCCTAGGTGAGGGAGGGGGGGGAGGCTTCCCCCCTCCCCGCCACTCTGTGCACAATTTCCTCCCTTCCTGCGCTGTGCCCCCCTCCTTCTCAGCTCTGGGGCCCCCACTAACTGGGGACCTGTCTTTGTGGGGAAATCTGCCGCCAATCTAATTGCATTTTGCGGGGATATCTGCCGCCAATCTAATTATATTTTGTTGGGTAATCTGCCGCCAATCTGATAGCATTTTGTGGGGATATCTGCCGCCAATCTATTTGCATTTTCGGGGGATATCTGCTGCCAATCTAATTGCAATTTGTGGGGATATCTGCCACCAATCAAATTGCATTTTGTGGGGATATCTGCCTCCAATCTATTTGCATTTTGTGGGGATATCTGCTGCCAATCTAATTGTATTTTGTGGGGAAATCTGCCACCGTCAATATCTGCAAGGAGTTTGTATGTTCTCCCTGTGTCTGTGTGGGTTTCCTCTGGGCACTCCAGTTTCCTCCCACATCCCAAAAACATACAAATAAGTTAATTGGCTTCCCCTAAATTGGCCCTAGACTATGATACATACATAAACATATGAGTATAGTAGGGATTAGATTGTGAGCTCCTCTGAGCGACAGTTAGTGACAAGACAATATACTCTGTACAGCGCTGCATAATATGTCGGTGCTATATAAATACTAAATAATAATAATAATAATATAAACACTAAGAAGTCTGGCACAGGATATTACCTACATCTAGTTACAATATTGGTAATATCTTCATAAATGTATCTCTCCTATCCTAACACTAGCCTCTTTCTTCCGGCCTAACGCTGGTGTAGCAATAGGGGATGCAAAGGTTGCGACCGCAGAGAGGCCCTCTCTGAATGGCAGTATTACCTCTTCATTGATCCTGTGCTGGTAATGATCACTTCTATAAATGCTTTGAATAGTGGTAATCACCAACAAACTGTTCCACATCCCCTACTTACACCTTTAATACTGTGACAGTGCTTGGCAGGTTCTGGTGCATCATATCAATTGTTATGTATAGGGTGCTTGGGGAAGGGGGGGGGGGGCATCTAAAAGTTGCACTGTGGTCCAAAGCTACTTAGCTACGCCACTGAGGCCAAACACTAACCCTCCCCCCACACACCTCTGCATAGCGCTAACCTTTATTTCAACTACCTTAATGCCCAACACTAACTCTTAATGCCCAACACTAACTTTCATGGCTCAGTACATTATAGCCAAACTCCATTTCTATAAATATCTCCTCACTCATGAAACCTTTCTCTACCTAATGAGATTTTTTCCTAAGATCTTCTTGGACATCAGTCTTCTATGTTCAACATAGTTTGCCATGGGATCTGTCTATTCTCTGCATTCACCCATACAGGGGCGTAACAATAGACCGTGCAAGGGATGTAGCTGCAGGGAGACTCAGAAGCCACAGGGGGCCTCGTGGGGGGAGAGGTTTCTTTTCCCTGTTCTGAAAGACTGACAACTAAGTGCACGGAGAGAAAAAAAAACTTTCTGGTCTCTGCACAATTGTTCTAATGACTGCATCTGCTCAGCCACTGATAAGGAATCATACAAAGTTTTGCAGACAAAGCTTTGTAGACAGTCCCTATACAGTGTGCAGCAGGCTCTTGTGTACAGCACCCAGTTCCCAACCTCTCTACCTCTCCCAAATACTCTGCACTGTAGTGAAGCTGGAGAAGAAGTGATGCCGAGCCAGTTCTGCTCCATCAGAGATGGACAGAGTGAGTGTAATAAGCTGAGGCTGAGAGCACACTCGTCTGTTGGTTTTCTGTATGCGCTTTCTGCACACCATGGGCTTGATTTACTAAACCGTGATAACTTGTGATAATTCGCTCGCAATCACGAATTTTTGGGCGCAAATACACATATAAATTTGTGATTGCACGCAAAAACATACAAACGCACGCAAAAATGCTAGTGCGGGCATGCTATTAATTATCACTGTTTAGTGAATCAAGCCCCATGTGTGTCTGTAGGTGTGAAAACATGCATGTTTTATGCCAGACGTTAATGTAATTGTTGTTTAACTCGACTAAAAGGTAGGAGGAGCAAACAGTTTATTGTTTGTACCCTAATAAGTAAAACTTTTGTTTCTCCTTCCATCTGTATGAAATCCTTAATCTCTATTAGGCTGAAAATTCTTCTTAGACTCTGTCTTCAGAAAGTATTTAATTAATTTCTTTGCTGCCTAAGGGTCCTTGCTGCACATCCAAAGTGACTACACACATCCAAAGTGACTACCGACTTTATCACAGCTTTATTGATCTTTATTTTACTATCCCTAATTAACATGTCAGAAGAGAATAGTTTCTTGAAAGAAAAAAGCATCTTAACCATCTGCAATTCCTAGTTTACTTTCATCTGTTAAATCGTTGTAACAGTTTTATGTCGATCCAACAACATACTTGAAGTTATTAACATGTTCAAAACTATTATCCCTTAATTGCGAATCTCTCCTATTCCATTCTTCTGCTGTTAGTCAATTTTATATACTTCTGCTTTTCCAAGTTTGTATCTGCTCTTCAGGATTGTCCGATAATCACTCCACGATCACTACATCATCTGCATGTGAAGCTGTGTATGCCGCATCCTATATCTTATATCCCCATCATAATTTACTTTTCTCATCATAACTGCTTCATAACTGGAAATCACTGGTTCCCCCTGCAAAACTTTGGATGGGGCCCTGTCCCGCAGTGGCGTAGCTAAGGAGTTGTGGACCCCAATGTAAGTTTTACAATGGGGACCCCCAAGCACTCTATACATAACAATTAATATGGCACACCAAAACCTGCCAATGGCAACTACAGTGTCAGAGATGCAAGAAGCGGGTGAGGAACAGTTTGTTAATGATTACTACTATTCAAAGTAGGACCAATAGAGATATAATACTGTAGTTGAGGGAGGGCCCTTCAAAGCCCGATGCGGTCGCAACCTCTACACCCCCTTTTGCTACGCCACTGTGCTTCAAGAACCAGATTGAAAAGAAGTGCAAACAATACGTACCACTTTTTTACTCCTTCACTCAGCTCAAAAGGTTGTGTAACTTCTTGTATTCATATTTCTACCCAATTGTTATTTTTTTACATTCTAATTATAGGTTAAAATGATACATTTTATCATTAGACCCTATGGGCTCTTCCACGTGCTTGATTAACCACTTCCCGACCGCCTAACGCACAGAGGCGGCCGGGAAGTGTGCCCTGCAAGGACCGGCTCACCCACAGAGGCGGCGGTCCTTGTAAGGGCATGGGCGGAGCGATCACGTCATCCGTGACGCGATCCTCCGCTGGCGCCTGCCGCCGCTCACCCGCCGGCCATACGGAAGCGCCGGCGGGATGTTAACCCCGCGATAGCCGCATACAAAATGTTTAATACACTTTGTAATGTTTACAAAGTGTATTATACAGGCTGCCTCCTGCCCTGGTGGTCCCAGTGTCCGAGGGACCACCAGGGAAGGCTGCAGCCACCCTATGTCGCACCCAAGCACACTGATTCCCCCCCCCTGCCCCAGATCGCCCAAAGCACCCCTCAGGACCCCCCCCTGCCCACGCCCCAGACCCTTGTTTGCACCCAATCACCCCCCTAATCACCCATCAATCACTCCCTGTCACTATCTGTCAATGCTATTTTTTTTACCCCCCCCCTGCCCCCTGCCCCCTCCTGATCACCCCCCCACCCCTCAGATTCTCCCCAGCCCCCCCAGACCCCCCTCCCCCTGTGTACTGTATGCATCTATCCCCCTGATCACCTGTCAATCACCTGTCAATCACCTGTCAATCACCCATCAATCACCCATCAATCACCCCCTGTCACTGCCACCCATCAATCAGCCCCTAACCTGCCCCTTGCGGGCAATTTGATCACCCACCCACACCAATAGATCGCCCGCAGATCCGACATCATATCACCACCCAAGCGCAGGGTTTACATCTATTCTCTCCTCTAAACACCCACTTATTACCCATCAATCACCCATCAATCACCCCCTATCACCACCTGTCACTGTTACCCATCAGATCAGACCCTAATCTGCTCCTTGCGGGCACCCAATCACCTGCCTACATGCTCAGATTGCCCTCAGACCCCCCCTTATCAATTCGCCAGGGCATTATTTACATCTGTCCTTCCCTGTAATAACCCACTGATCACCTGTCAATCACCTGTCAATCACCTGTCAATCACCCCCTGTCACTGCCACCCATCAATCACCCCCTGTCACTGCCACCCATCAATCAGCCCCTAACCTGCCCCTTGCGGGCAATCTGATCACCCACCCACACCAATAGATCGCCCGCAGATCCGACATCAGATCACCACCCAAGCGCAGTGTTTACATCTATTCTCTCCTCTAAATACCCACTAATTACCCATCAATCACCCCCTATCACCACCTGTCACTGTTACCCATCAGATCAGACCCTAATCTGCCCCTTGCGGGCACCCAATCACCCGCCTACACGCTCAGATTGCCCTCAGACCCCCCCTTATCAATTCGCCATGGCATTATTTACATCTGTCCTTCCCTGTAATAACCCACTGATCACCTGTCAATCACCTGTCAATCACCCATCAATCACCTCCTGTCACTGCCACCCATCAATCACCCCCTGTCACTGCCACCCATCAATCAGCCCCTAACCTGCCCCTAGCGGGCAATCTGATCACCCACCCACACCAATAGATCGCCCGCAGATCTGACGTCCGATCACCTCCCAAGTGCAGTGTTTACATCTGTTCTCTACCCTAAACACCCACTAATTACCCATCAATCACCCCCTGTCACTGCTACCTATCAGATTAGACCCCTATCTGCCCCTAGGGCACTCAATCACCCGCCCACACCCTTAGAACGCCCTCAGACCCCAGCCCTGATCACCTCGCCAGTGCATTGCTTGCATCTATTCCCCCCTCTAATCACACCTTGAGACACCCATCAATCACCTCCTGTCACCCCCTAGCACACCTACCCATCAGATCAGGCCCTAATTTGCCCCGTGTGGGCTCCTGATCACTCGGCCAAACCCTCAGATCCCCCTCAGACCCCCTTCCGATCACCTCCCCAGTGCATTGATTGTATCTATTTTCCCCTCTAACCACCCCCTGAGACACCCTCAATCACCTCCTGTCACCCCCCTAGCACTCCTATCCATCAGATCAGGCCCAATACAACCTGTCATCTAAAAGGCCACCCTGCTTATGACCGGTTCCACAAAATTCGCCCCCTCATAGACCACCTGTCATCAAAATTTGCAGATGCTTATACCCCTGAACAGTCATTTTGAGACATTTGGTTTCCAGACTACTCACGGTTTTAGGCCCGTAAAATGCCAGGGCGGTATAGGAACCCCACAAGTGACCCCATTTTAGAAAAAAGACACCCCAAGGTATTCTGTTAGGTGTATGACGAGTTCATAGATTTTATTTTTTGTCAAAAGTTAGCGGAAATTGATTTGTATTGTTTTTTTTTCACAAAGTGTCATTTTTCACTAACTTGTGACAAAAAATAAAATCTTCTATGAACTCACCATACACCTAACGGAATACCGTGGGGTGTCTTCTTTCTAAAATGGGGTCACTTGTGGGGTTCCTATACTGCCCTGGCATTTTAGGGGCCCTAAACCGTGAGGAGTAGTCTAGAAAACAAATGCCTCAAAATGACCTGTGAATAGGACGTTAGCGCACCTAGGCTGCAAAAAAGTGTCACACATGTGGTACTGCCGTACTCAGGAGAAGTAGTATAATGTGTTTTGGGGTGTAATTTTACACATACCCATGCTGGGTGGGAGAAATATCTCTGTAAATGGACAATTGTGTGTAAAAAAAAATCAAACAATTGTCATTTACAGAGATATTTCTCCCACCCAGCATGGGTATGTGTAAAAATATACCCCAAAACACATTATAATACTTCTCCTGAGTACGGCGGTACCACATGTGTGGCACTTTTTTACACCCTAAGTAAGCTAAGGGGCCCAAAGTCCAATGAGTACCTTTAGGATTTCACAGGTCGTTTTGCGACATTTGGTTTCAAGACTACTTCTCACGGTTTAGGGCCCCTAAAATGCCAGGGCAGTATAGGAACCCCACAAATGACTCCATTCTAGAAAGAAGACACCCAAAGGTATTCCGTTAGGAGTATGGTGAGTTCATAGAAGATTTTATTTTTTGTCACAAGTTAGCGGAAAATTACATTTTGTGAAAAAAAACAATTAAAATCAATTTCCGCTAACTTGTGACAAAAAATAAAAACTTCTATGAACTCACCATACTCATAACGGAATACCTTGGGGTGTCTTCTTTCTAAAATGAGGTCATTAGTGGGGTTCCTATATTGCCCTGGCATTTTAGGGGCCCTAAACCGTGAGGAGTAGTCTTGAAACAAAAATGACCTGTGAAATCCTAAAGGTACTCATTGGACTTTGGGCCCCTTAGCGCAGTTAGGGTGCAAAAAAGTGCCACACATATGGTATCGCCGTACTCGGGAGAAGTAGTATAATGTGTTTTGGAGTGTATTTTTACACATACCCATGCTGGGTGGGAGAAATACCTCTGTAAATGACAATCTTTAGATTTTTTTTACACACAATTGTCCATTTACAGAGTTATTTCTCCCACCCAGCATGGGTATGTGTAAAAATACACCCCAAAACACATTGTACTACTTCTCCCGAGTACGGCGATACCACATGTGTGGCACTTTTTTGCACCCTAACTGCGCTAAGGGGCCCAAAGTCCAATGAGTACCTTTAGGATTTCACAGGTCATTTTGAGAAATTTCGTTTCAAGACTCCTCCTCACGGTTTAGGGCCCCTAAAATGCCAGGACAGTATAGGAACCCCACAAATGACTCCATTTTAGAAAGAAGACACCCCAAGGTATTCTGTTAGTAGTACGGTGAGTTCATAGAAGATTTAATTTTTTTGTCACAAGTTAGCGGAAATTGATTTTTATTGGTTTTTTTCACAAAGTGTCATTTTCCGCTAACTTGTGACAAAAAATAAAATCTTCTATGAACTCACCGTACTCCTAACGGAATACCTTGGGGTGTCTTCCTTCTAAAATGGGGTCATTTGTGGGGTTCCTATACTGTCCTGGCATTTTAGGGGCCCTAAACCGTGAGAAGTAGTCTTGAAACGAAATTTCTCAAAATGACCTGTGAAATCCTAAAGGTACTCATTGGACTTTGGGCCCCTTAGCGCAGTTAGGGTGCAAAAAAGTGCCACACATGTGGTATCGCCGTACTCAGGAGAAGTAGTATAATTTTAGTAGTAGTTTTGGGGTGTATTTTTACACATACCCATGCTGGGTGGGAGAAATCTCTCTGTAAATGGACAATTGTGTGTAAAAAAAATCAAACAATTGTCATTTACAGAGATATTTCTCCCACCCAGCATGGGTATGTGTAAAAATACACCCCAAAACACATTATACTACTTCTCCTGAGTACGGCAATACCACATGTGTGGCACTTTTTTGCAGCCTAACTGCGCTAAGGGGCCCAAAGTCCAATGAGCACCGTTAGGCTTTACAGGGCTGCTTACAATTTAGCACCCCCCAAAATGTCAGGACAGTAAACATACCCCACAAATGACCCCATTTTGTAAAGTAGACACTTCAAGGTATTCAGAGAGGAGCAGAGTGAGTCCGTGGTAGGTTTCATTTTTTTTGTTGCAAGTTAGAAGAAATGGAAACTTTTTTTTTGTCACAAAGTGTCATTTTCCGCTTACTTGTGACAAAAAAATAATATCTTCTATGAACTCACTATGCCTCTCAGTGAATACTTTGGGATGTCTTCTTTCCAAAATGGGGTCATTTGGGGGGTATTTATACTATCCTGGAATTCTAGCCCCTCATGAAACAGGACAGGTGGTCAGAAAAGGCAGAGATGCTGGAAAATGGGAAAATTCACTTTTTGCACCATAGTTTGTAAACGCTATAACTTTTACCCAAACCAATAAATATAGGCTGAATGGGTTTTTTTTTTAATCAAAAACATGTTTGTCCACATTTTTCGCGCTGCATGTATACAGAAATTTTACTTTATTTGAAAAATGTCAGCACAGAAAGTTAAAAAAAATCATTTTTTTGCCAAAATTCATGTCTTTTTTGATGAATATAATAAAAAGTAAAAATCGCATCGGCAATCAAATAGCATCAAAAGAAAGCTTTATTAGTGACAAGACAAGGAGGCAAAATTCATTTAGGTGGTAGGTTGTATGAGCGAGCAATAAACCGTGAAAGCTGCAGTGGTCTGAATGGAAAAAAAGTGGCCGGTCCTTAAGGGGGGTAAAGCCCTAGGTCCTCAAGTGGTTAACTGGTTTGCGTTCCATGGTTTTATCCCATTAGATTCCTGACATTTTTGACACTTTAGCTGTGTTGTTTTGAAACAGCAGCAACTTTTTAATTACTTATGCCATCTTAGTGATATATATCTTGTTTTTTTTCAGTAAAATCTAGGCTTTCTTTGAGTAATCTTTGTTTCCCAAAACTATTTTATTTTATAGTCATGTTATGGAGAAAAATGGCATAAAGTCATAAATGCAGGAAATACCCATGTTTTCATTTTCAACCTTCCTAAATTTCACATGACACATGCCATGGTTATAAAACACAAACAAATGATTTATTTGGTCCTTCTCAGTTAAAATGATACCTCATATGCCATATTTTATTACTAGCTGAGCATGTAGCAGACTGTTATCCCCAGCGTGCTCGACTGGTGCAATTTTTAATGACTGCCGCCTGTAGAGATTGGATGCGATCAGTAGAGTGACAGTTTGGGGGCCATAGTGCTGTACAGATGCATCACTAGGCAATGCCAAAGCGATACATCTGTAGAGAATTGGGGCCCCTAAACGTTCGCCTTTGCAATCGCATCTGTTTGCTACAGGTGGCAGTCATTAAAAGTTTATAAACAGGTAGTTATTGCAAGGGTTAATAATCGGCTTATAGGCTACTTTGGGGTTAAAAATCAACTTGGTATTAAAAAAACTTTTTTAACGCTTTATTTTATTGGAACCATGACACTTTATTTTTTAAAAACTTTTTTTCTCCTTTACTTTATTGAATGATTGTTGCTATCAGCTAGCAAAAAATCATTCACAAAACCATACACGGTCACGTGCACGCGCAGGAGCGTGCACATGCATGCATGGAGGCAGGCACCGGTTTTTAATGCAGGACATAGATTCTACATGCTAAACGTACAGCAGAACTTATTAGGACGTAGAATCTATGTCCTGGAACTACAATAAGTTTAATAAAGCAAGTATAAAAAGTAAAAGAGGGCACTTGTGATGAAATCCCACTCATCCTGTGGGATAGTTGTCTCTGTGTAGCTGGATCCATGCCTTTTGCTATTGCGTATGTGCGCAGCATGGACTCAGCCTCACACAGGCAGGAGGACAGAGACGGGGCCAGGGAGCCAGGCGGGCGTGTGAGCGGGCAGATGCGCGCATGCGCGGCAGGTGCGCGGAGACAGACCTAGTGTGTTTTTAAACGGGCTAAGGTCACGGGCTAAGGTCACTAGTTATTCAATAATCTTTTAATGACCAGAAAACTATCCACACCAAATAAACTATTTCTTTAAAAATATCATATTTTCAGTTAATAACTTAACCAGTCCCCCCTCCCCCTAAACAATAAATGTGGTCTCACAAACATGAATTACTAACCCTTCCAGTAAGTTGGTGACTGATACTATCATTCTTCCTATTAGTATTATGCTGTGTTTAATGCTTTCCAATGGATTAAATTTGAATTCCATACCACTTTAAGTATACTACATTTCTTATTCTTTTGACTGGAGGCATAAAGCAAACCTGGGTCAAACTTGACATAGTGTCTAATAAGGTTTAGGCTCTATCGTATACAGTTTTAGCATCCTTTCTACAGTCCTTGTTTTTAATAACAAGCTTGCAGAAAGCTACCAGGACTTTGTATTATCCTATACTTCATGACAAAAGATGAAAACAGACCTGGCCCCGACCCGCATTACCTACCTAGCACTGGAGCAGAGCCTGACTAATAAAAATTTGGGTGCGAAGGAGGAATGATTTTTCTCCACAAAGCCATGCATCTACCCGCCTTTTTAACTTGAACTCCAAAAGTCAGAGGGACAAACAGGAGGCAGGACTTCCCAAGGTGCACTATACATCCTTTCCAGTGGTGTAGCAATAGGGAGGGCAGAGGTTGCAACTGCATCAGGGCCCTCAGAAAGGGGCCCTAAGGAGTCCTCCCTCAACCACAGTATTAGCCCTCTAATGGTCCTGTGCTGGTAATAACCACTTCTATAGATGCTTTGAATAGCAATAACCATTAACAATCTGTTCCCCATCCCCTTCTTGCACTGCTGATTCTGTTATTGTCCTTAGCAGGTTTTTTTGCACCGTATCCATTGTTACACATAGAGTGCTGGGGGTGGGCAACGTAAAACTTACACTAGGGCCCATAGTTCCCTAGCTTAACACCTGCTCCTTTCCATGAACATGACTAAAGCCAGCCTCTATGCCAATGTAGAACTTGTAAATAGTGCTATGTGTGGTCAGGTAATATGGAGCATGGTTACAGTCTTTGCTAGCCAGAAGTGATAATAACTGTGACATGACCTACCACAGATCCCTATAGCCTATTTTGTCTAATTGAGCACAATGGAAAGCATGGAAAGGCTGTATGAAATGCATCTTTATTTTTAGTGACCAGTTTGACACAGGATCTCTTGAAAGGGGACAGGGACCTGTACTGGATAGTTCTGACAGTGGGTTTTTATTATTTCCTGTTGCATCCACGTCTGTTTTCTTTGTAGAGTTGAACTGAGATCCTGGTTCCTCTTGGGAGAGAGCTTACTTTCAATCCCGAATGGTGCAATGAACACGAATTTAGAAGGCATATGAATGCTTGGTCTGCTGGGTACTTAACGTAAGTTGCTGACTGTCTTGATGCTCCCTTGTGTAACAGCTTTTAGACTGTATTGCAACTAAAGGGGTTGGCTCTCTAAAATAGGTTCTGAGTGACAGCTAGAGCCTAAGGCCTAACAGGTGACCTCAGGTACGTTCACATGGATAATTGTTACCATGTGGATACACTCATTGTTTGTGCATAATGCATTTGCTGCTGGTAAAGGAGTCACATATGAAATTGGCCTTGTGGCTTTTGGGCTCACCTACTTGTCTGCGGATATGTGGCGACAACAACTCTATGCTTACTTGTATTTGTTTGTTTATTTGTTTTTAGAGTTGCGGTGCATATCCACTGGCCTCATGTCGATTTGAAATATCACTTTTAGTTCCTTTAGTATCTCTTTTAATATCCTTTGAGTTTACCTCCTGCCCTCTTCACACAAAATGTATAAGCTAGACTAAGTAATCTGTCATGTCTTGTTCTAAATGAAAGCTAAAGTGTATTTGGTCAAAGTTTCTTAAACAAAAAATGGATGCACTGGATTATAATTTACTTCACAATCTTCCTATTGGGTCATTTGTCTCTGACTATAACAGGAATGAGGAAATCATGGAGAGATAGTATAGAGTGCTGTAAAATAAGGTTGGATTATGGAAAATCCTCGAATAACCCTAAATATAGAGAAACTGTATTATGCTTACTGTAGGGTTATAAATACTTTATTATTTTGTATCATTCATAAATACTTAATTGAAGATATGTGCCTGACTGTAGCTAAGGTTTTTTTGAATTGTCTCCATTCTACTATCTGTTTCTGGATACCTGTACCATGTAGCAGTAGAGTGGGAAATAAAGTTCACTTGTTTGTTACTGTTAACTGGAGTCTGCAATTTCATGCCTGAATGGAACTCCGTGAGTGGCATAATCAAAAAGTGGTATATGAGGAAGCCTAGACAATGAACCAGAGTTATACCAGGTGCCAAGGGAATGGATTTGGACATAAAGAAACAGCAGCTCTTGAAGAGTTGTATCTATCTATCTATCTATCTATCTATCTATCTATCTTTCCATCTATCATCTGTGGCTGTCTGCCTATGAGCCTGTGTAGATGGATAATATTTTCTTCTATCAGAATACATTGCTTTTATTTCCTAACAATTTTTCAGTTTAGGTTCAAGTCATCCTATTTTGCAGCACGTCCGTTCGAAAGCTTAACAATCACTTTGCATAATACAGATCACTGTGCTGTGCTTAGAATACATTATTCCTGGAGTCTTAACAATGGTTTGAATGAAGCCAATGCAGCTCTTTGTCCGGAGAGCGATATCAGCGATGATTATTATCAGGCACCTCTGTGTAACAATAAAAGCTTCCAGTGTGTTATTTCTCCTAATAATACAGATGGCACTTAAACACCTGAGAAATCAGGAATTAAGAAGTCAGCACGGTTTCAGTCTAAACATTCTAGATACAGAAGGAAATGAAATC